>NC_056735.1:63045915-63254813 GCF_019279795.1 Protopterus annectens
CTACTGCATTTCTAAAGATAGGAAATGTGGGAGTAACACACCACATGCAAGACTCCAAACTCTGGCCAGTATGTAGATAGCCCTACAGGTGAGAGTTTCCTCAACCACATAACACTGTCATGCCAAACTTTAAATCATTTAGAACAGCCATATCCACACAAATCCTATTAAACCAACATTACTTCAAATGTAGAACAGCAATACTTACATTCTGTCTCCATGTCTGGAACATCCCCCTCCTGTTTGTTGGCCTGTCTCCACAGTGTACATTGTAAGAGGTATTTCCAACTACCCTCTGTGATGCTGTTTGTCAGACACCCACATGAAGTCCTGCTCACAGTGAAGGAAAAGGGCCAACAGCCATATGAAGTGCTTAGTTATAGGAGTGTGTTTCCATGCAATTGGCTATAGGAATGATACCACAGCTGTTCCACATGCAATTAGCAAGTGGGGAACTGCAATTCATGCACAGGCCATCAGCTAATCATGGGCATTACTTACAAAATTCAAGCTGCTGCCTATGCAAAACAGATGTACTTTTCCACTTCCACCAGAGGGGGAGAGAGAGAGAGAGAGACAGAGACAGAGAGACAGAGACAAAGTAAGAAAATAAGGGAGTAAGAGCCAAGCGTGTTTGTGCATGATCCATGGGTGGAGAGTGGTATCTGGGTATTATAACAGTTGTTTATATTGTTTACTAATCCATACTGTCATGTAGTAATTTCACATGGCTGTACACATTTATGGCTGAGGATTGTCTACAATAACCTCTACAGTGTTTGAAAACTGTTGGCCTTGTAATGTGGACATTGGGACATATAGGTCCTCAATATAATGATGTAGCAAAACCCACACTACAGTGGATCCTGTCATTACATAATCACCCCCAACAGGATACTGATGACACACACTTACCTGTACTGAGATTCAAACCCCCTGTGTATTGCCATTACAGTGTTACCCAGTTATTGCACATACCACAGAGCGTACTTTTTGAAGAGTTGTCCAAAGGTATCTTTGAAGGTGAGTAACATCAGCAACAGTGCTAAAGGAGGGGTAAGGGATGTGTAGTAAGTGTGAATGTCCATAAAATCAGGTGTCAACAAAGACACACACACACACTCTGTCATAGAAACACACACATTATCATAGTTGGCAGGATCAGGATTAGAACTCCTACTTAACTAGCTTTTTACACTACAGTATTACGCAGTTATCAGAAGCGCCACAGAGTTTACTGGACTGAAACATGGCCAACGGGTTATTTCAAGGTGAATGACATCAGCAGGTGTGCTAAAGTAGTACAATGGGAGGTGTAGTGGGTGTGAATGGCTTCAAAATCATTCATCTACACACACATGCACACACACACACACACACACACACACACACACACACACACACACACACACACACACACACACACACACTTGCCAGTACTGAGATGCATAGGTTCATTGCTTCACAGGTGTGTAGTAGGTGAATGGGCCTGAAGGCTGTACAAGGCTAGACAAAGGGAATACCTTGGCATCAGGCCACATGACAATAGTCTCCAGTGTGGCTCAGGGGTGTAGTCCCTGGAGTGGTTCCCAGGGGGTGGGTATTGTATTCACCATCCACTCATCTGGGTTACTATTGTGGGTGGCCAGTGATGTGCACTGCTTCCCATGTATGTGATCTATATTCCATAACATGGACAGTGTCTGGGTTGTGCACATGTCCCACACACCTGTTCTTTGATGTGTGGAAGTGTACTTGAGGTCTCTGGGGCATGTTATGTGGACAGATTGTTATCTACTGATGTAGCATTCCTGATCTCATTTGCTGAGACCTGGCTATGTAACTGAAGTTGTGCTTGCACCTACATTGACAGCATGATACAGGTATTCAGTGGCGTTATTGGTGTCTGTCCATCCAGGGCATGTGTATAAGGCATTGTATTCCCTTTGTGGGTTACATTTGCAGACTCTACAGCTTTTCCATGTGTCCAGTGGGAAACATAACAAAAGGGCCACTGTAAGCATTCATTTGCCTACTGTGGGGATGGAACAGGGTGCCATGTCCTTTTACTTGCTGGATAACACACAGTCAGGAGATGTAACACATCAAAGTACTTTCTGATGTCAGTGGTACTGTTGTGGTCAACAGGCATGTAGTCCACTGCAGTCACACCATGGTTACTATCTGTGAGGCAATATGCAGGGAACTACCAATATAGTGGTTGTTGCCTAGCCAAGTGTGTTTGTGTATGAGACGTGTGTGGAGAGTGTTCTCTGAGTAATAGAAGGGTTGCCTCTATTGTTCATGAATCCATAATGTCACATGTAGGGCTATGGATTGTCTACACCAGCATCTCTGGTGTTTGACATCTGTTGTCCTTGTAAGGTGGACATTGTGACATATACTAGGTCCTCAACATAATAATTTAGCAAAACAAACCCCACAATGGATCCTGTTATTACACAATCACAGCAACCCCCACCTAGGATACTGATTACAGATACACAAACACTTGATAGTACTGATATTCAAACCCCTACCTACCTATGTATTGCTACTATAGTATACTACATTTATCACATGCGCCATGGAGCTTATAGGACGGATGTTGTCACAAGGTACTTCTAGGGTGAGGAACATCACCAGCCCTTGTAAATGCTGGCATTGGGTGATGTAGTGGGTGAGAGATCCCAAAAATTATTTTACCCTACACACACACATTTACCAGGAGTGAGGTTCAAACCTCTATCTAACAATCTTTGCGGACCATTATATTACACATTTACTACATGCACCACTGACATTACATGGTTTAGGGCTGGCAACAGGTACTTCTAAGGTGGATGATATCTGCAGGACAGCTAAAGTCAGGCTCTAAGATGTTTACTGGGTGTAAATGAGGCCAAATTCTTTGAAGTACACACATAAACACTTACCACAGATGAGATTCAAACCCATACCTATGTAGTTACTGTTACTACTTTGTTCATCATTTATGGCACGCACCATGGAGATTACATGTTGGAGAGCTCTCCACAGGTATCTTTGAAGGTGACTAACTTCAGCAGCAGTGCTAAAGGGTGGGTAAGGAGAGAGTAGTAAGTGTGAATGTCCATAATGTCAGGTATTATCAAGGACACACACACTCTCTCACACAAACACACACAGTTTCAGTTGTCATCTCAAGGATTAGAACTCCTACCTAACTAGTATGCTATACTATAGCATTACGCAGTTATCGCAAGCGCCACAGACCTCATGGGGATGGCATATTTACGAAGGGTTATTTCAAGGTGACTGACATCAGCAGACTAGATAAAGTAGGGCAATGGGAGGTGTTGTGACTGTGAATGGCCTCAAAATTACTCATATCCGAGGACGCGCTCGTACACACACACAGAGTTTCACAGTTCCCATGTCTATGATTAGAACTCCTACCTAATTAGTATGTTACACTATAGCATTGTGCAGTTATCACAAGCACCACAGAGATTATGGGGCTAGCCATTGTCCAAAGGGTTATTTCAAGGTAACTGATATCAGCAGGCTTGCTAAAGTAGGGCAGTGGGAGGTGTAGTTACTGTGAATGGCCTCAAAATCATTCATCTCTACCCACACACAGAGTTTCACAGCTGCCATGTCTGGGATGAGAACTCCTACTTAACTAGTATGTTACACAATAGCATTACGCAGTTATTGCAAGCACCATGGAGCTCATGGGGCTTGCCCTTCTCTAAAGAGTTATTTCAAAGTGACTGACATCAGCAGGCTTGCTAAAGTAGGGCAATGGGAGGTATAGTGACTGTGAATGGCCTTAAAATAATTCATCTAATAATATACATTAATAATAATAATGCCCCTGTAACAAACCTCAACATCTCTACCCCAACCTCTCTAATCCTTTTCTTCCACCCCTCTAACTACCTTTGGATTACAGCCAAATACATTGCTTGTAAACCTATATCTCAGCTGTAATCTTAGCCACTGTTATTCAAGGGTAATAGCTGCTAGCTCAGCTATTAAAATACTTGCTAGTCTTTATGGCAGCAATGATATAAGTGTTGTACCATTTAACTAAATACTTAATTTCATTTTGAACTATAACTGTTTACTACTATTGTTAAACAAAACCTACCTATACTTCTTGTAACTTGTAATTAATTGTTGTTTTTAATTGTTGTTTTTATTATGTAGCTTTTCTCCCCGGGCGTCTGCTGAAAAAGGGTCTGTGTCCAGTCGGATTGTCCGGGTCAACAGATGTAAATAAATAATAAATAAATAAAATCTCTACACACATACACAGTTGCCATGTTTGGGATTAGAACTCTTACCTAATTATTTTTCTACACTACAGTATTACACACATATCACAAGTGCCACACAGCTTATAGGGTTGAGAGTTGGCCAAAGGGTTATTTCAAGGTGACTGACATCAACTGGAGTGCTAACATGGGAAAAGGGAAGTGCAGTGTGTGTGAATGGGCCATAAACCATTCCTCTGGAAACACACACACAACACTCAGTCACACACAACTTTTCATTTGACAGGACTGGGTATACAAATGCTAGATGCATACTGATTTGTACTATTGTGTTACACAGTTATCACAAGCACCACTGACACTATAGGGCTGAGGGCTACCAAAAGTAATGTCTACAGTGATTAAGATCAGCACATCATGTGATATCGGCCAATTAGATGTGTGGTGGGTGGGACAGGCCTCATGATGAAAATCTTTCTGTCACTGTCTGTCTCTCTTTTCCCCATATCTCTGTGTATGTATGTTTGACCTATTATAGTGTGTTGGCCTTGGATATGTGTAAGTATTCCTATCCAATGTGTGTGCAAAGCATGAATGGTGTGCAATGTGGTGTGTTTGCACAGACATCTGCAACTGACAGATATGTATAGTCCACTGTTGTCAGACATGAGCTTCATTTCTCTAAGTGTAGGAGCATGCCCGGTATGACCTTCTGTATTGAGTCTGTGAATGCATTCCAGGTAGGTTGTACTCCAGTCCAGGATTTGGTGTTCTACACCTATGGCTAGCAACCTATTTCTGCAGGATATCTGTAGATAGGTTGAAAATATGGAGTCACAACGGGCGAATGATAGTGGGATACTGTAACTATTGTGTCTGTGCTGCCTTTGTTACATGGTTGGTATTAGCAGAGATATTCAGACATATGTACTGTTTTAACTGGGATGTATTATGTCTTCAACTACTGACAGATATACTTATTTGCTCACAGTTATTTCCTGGGAAATACAAGATGAATAAAGCTGTGTCCAGTATTGTGGTCTGCAGCCTACATATTATTGCACACTCATGCCATTCTGGAGGGGTAGCTGCAGACACTTGCTGATGGGTCTGTGTAAATGGTCCAGCACCCTGGTACTGTGATGGCTAAGGATCCCCTGCTTGTACATATATCGACATAACACAATGGCCATATCCAGCTGTGGCCATACCTCTCAGCTGTACAGATTCATCCAGGTTACCCAGAGGCAGGGGTTATATATCTGGTCAGTTCCCCTTCACATTGTGGTTTACGAGTGGGTTTGTAGCCACCCATTACTGAGTTTGCAGGAAGGGGTAGCATGGGCACACATCAGAGTTTCAGACCACACACTCCATGACGTCCTGCTTCTACACCCCCCACTCTGTTATTCTATCCTCTTCCTAACATTATGTGAGTGATATCTGAGAAGTATCTCTATAGTTGTCCCTTCATCCCAGTGGTAGTTAGGGGTTGGTACACAGTTCATGCAGTAGGACATGGTGGGCATGCTACTGGGAACTGTCAACATGGCCTTGCATTTGTGTTCTGTGAACTGTGTTATGTTGTTAGTTGGGACCCCATGAGATAACATACATTGGCAGTACGGGTGAAGCACAGGCTTTTGACAGAGGACTGCAGGGCATTTGGTATTGATGCAGGTCATCTGTAGTAGGCCAGTGCATTCTGTCACTCCTATATTCCTAGGCTACGGGCTACTGCATTCCCCTGGAATGACAGGGTAAGTGTGTGAAGTGTTAATGGCAAAAATTCCTGTCCATATTAATCCATTGGTCTGGATGCTGGCAGGATGCTGCTTACAGCTAGGGACACACCAGCATGGGACACCTCTTCAGCATGCTGCATTCTGTGGATATTCCCATACAGAAGTGGGGGTCATACTGTACTCATTCCCAACAGCAGGGATATGACCTGTTATAAACCTGTGGCTGATGGTGGGGTGAGCTGAGTGCATGTGTGATATGGAAGCTTCTTGCAGCTGACTCACAGATATACCTGGGACATTCCCCTTATGCTGCCTTGTGCAGGGACATCGGCAGTCTCTCATTACTTCATAACTGTGCCTTTTGTGGTCTGCCAGTGATTGGCCAGATTACATCAGTATTCCATACTACACAGACAAATAATGTGCTGCTAACCTGTATATACAATTCCAAAGGTGTGTGCAGGTGACATTTACATTTTATGTACTCTGTCTAAGGTACTTCCACCTGTGTACTGTGTGTATGTCTGGGCCCACATTTTAGGCATGTCCATCTCTCAGACAGTGACAGATATTGACATCTGGACAGTGATTATGGATGACTGCTGAATTGGGTATTGCTGAGATGCATTGGGGTTGGCACTGCAGCTGTCAGAACATGACTCTGTCATCAACAGTACTGGCCAAAGGCCACTGAGACACAGCCCTCCATGCCTACATGTTGACAACTTTCACACAATATAGAACACACAACAACCTAACACATGGACCCCTGCATATTGTACTCATGCAAAAATCTATCCTGTAAATTGAGCCAGCTCAGGTAATCTGTGCTCCATTGTTATTAAACCCACATGTACATGTTACTGCATTTCTACATAGGATTGGGGGGGGGGGCACACCTGACAACTGTAAACATTTGCTATGACTGTACTGGTATTTCAGGTACTCTGCTGGCTTCCGTTTCATATTGTACTCTGACCTATCATGCAGACTAGATGCATATCAGTAGAGTACAGATCTTAGGTTTTATTGACCTACATTTCAGTTTCAGACTTCTTACCCTTCAGAATAAACATACAACTGCAAGACCTGTTTTAGTCTGTCTGTGTAGGTCTGGAGGGGGGCTGTTCACCATTGCCATCAACTGGAGGCCTTAGCACAGCCTTTCTTTATGGTCCTCTACACCTGTCCTGCTGGCTAAGGCTGGTGTTGGATATGTGAGCCTCACTGACATGCATGTGTGTGTCCTATGGACACCCATTTCGGCCACCACATGTACTGCAGTGGGATTTGTCACATTGTCTAGTTCTGGCTAGTTTGTTGACACCAGTAGTTGGTATGGATTTGATGCTGCCCATATAGGTGTCCACTATCTGCTGCCATCCCATTCAGCCACCCGATTCCATTGCATGCTCATAGCCATACCATAGATACAACTAGATGAACATACTACTCCATTCAGCAATTGATAGGAAGAGTGACTTACCTTGTGGCTGTGCCAGTATTGAGGATGGTGCTGGAGGGCTGACTATGTCGAATGCACATAGTACACTCCCTATACATGGTAAAGCACAGGTAGTGTCATGTTTGGCATCCTATTTACTGTATGTGCGAGTCAGAGAGGTGTCATTCCCAGGGTCCCTACCATGTCAGTGTATGTGCTATGCGTTGCCTCTTTGCCAAAGCCTGGGCATTCTCAGCATGCCTCCTTTTGCCTACATGGGCAGGCTCAGGTTGTTCCTCCTCTGAGTCTCTCTGTGCCTGTGATGGCCTTGGAAATGGTGGGGAGCTGTGTGGCCCTGCCCCATGCTGTTCCTGCTGTGGCTGTTTCTGCAGGATCATATTGTGTAGCATGGCACATACAATAAACATTTGTGTACGTATAGCTGGAGAGTACTGCAAGGCTCCACCAGATATGTCCAGGCACTGGAATCGTGACTTGAGCATCCCAAACACATGCTCTATTATGATTCTGGTTTGTGCGTGAACCTCATTATGGAGTTCTTGTTCGGGTGTGTGTGCATTTCTGATGGGTGTCATCAGCCACAGCTCCAGTGAGTAACCAGCATCCCCCAGTAGGTGGCCATATGGGATGTCCCCACTGGCAAATTTCTGGTGCAGCTGTGTCATATGCCAGATTTGAGAGTCATGATAGCTTCCAGGGCTGCAAGCACACACATTCAAGATAATGCCCTGGGCATCGCACACAACCTGACAATTGATGCAGGGGAAGCCCTTCCAGTTTATGTAGACCCTACCCCGCTCACCAGGTGGTGCTTTGATGTATATGTGCATGCAGTCTATAGCATCCATTACCTCAGGGTATTCTGCTATTTGACAGAAGAGACGCATATTGCTGGTCAACACCTCACGGGTGTTGAGGAAATATATGTGCTCACTGGCATGTGCTGACATGGCATCCAGGAACTGGTGGAGTACCCTGGATGCTGATGCCTGTGAGATCCCCATGATATCCCCAGTTAGCCTTTGGAAGGTACCTGTGACTAGTATTCTTAACCCTACACATACCTTGGTATCCACTGGGATGGGTTCCCCTCTGTTGGTTCTGTGTGTGAGGCATGGCTGGCACAGCTCAACAATTTGCTGTAAAATGTCCCTGTCCACCCTATAGCACTCCACTATCTCCAGCTCATGTAGTCCCTGGTAGGTTACGCTGGGTCTGTACACACTTCTCCTCCTCGTCACTGTGGGTTGGTCATCAGCATTTGCATCCTCACCACCCTCAATCTCTTCTACATATTGATGTATGAGAGCAACAGCAGCCCCTAACATTTTGTTAGTTTTGTCAGGTAAAATTTCCCTGTCTGTGTACACTGGTGGTGTAGAGTTTGTGGGAAAAAAACAAAGTAAAAGGTGTTTGCATAGTTTATAGCAGTGTGCTGGACTGGGCTGATGCCTGTGTAATTGGCTGATTCTGATACATTTCACCTGCCAGGTATGCTAGTTCTCCTTGATTGCCTTCCTACTGCTGTTTTCCCTTCCCGTTGCCTTCTCGTTTAAGCCCAGAGGCATGCTGCACATACCCAGTGCTCAGATGTGAACAGAGCTGCTATTTCCTGTGTTTTTTTTTTGTTTTTTTTTTTTTGTTAAAAACCCGGTGCGCAGCACTGCTATGCAGCCTCAGACACACACCCCTTCCTTAGCTGTGCTTAGCTAAGGGCAAACACGGGCCACAGAGCTCCAATAAGCTTACAGCTTGACACTCCCCCTTATGAGGTCATCTACCTTTTATACTTATACCATGGTGTTGCTGCACCTACATGGTTCTGTGCAAGCTAACATTGAGGTGAAATCTGTGATTCAGTATCAATCCCCTCATTTGCATAAACCAGAATGCTAATTCATAGTTACCACACTCACACTGAGCCCTCCCCTTAGCAACCACTTTTCCCTGGTATTGTTGTCTTATGCATGCCATTGACTGTCATGGCAAAATGCTGATTTTGGTTTAAAAGATTATTTCCAACTTTTTTTCTTATTTTCGGCCAGATCCTGTTTGCACACCACTGCCCTATGCTTAAACAGCCGAAATTGGCCAAAAAAAAAAGTTATTTTTTATAATTTTGCAACTATTTCCCATGCCAATGGCAATATATTTGGCCATTGGCATGCCTACTACATTGAATACATGCTTTCTTTGGAGCTGTCATGCCTCCATTTTGTAATTTGCAGAAATGTATTCGGTTAGTAACCGAATACATTTCTGCAGGTTACACTATTCCTGCACAGGCGCCTGCCTGATTCCTGGATTGCTAATTCACCTCATTTGCATGGTTTTCACCAGCAAATGGGGTAATTAGCATATAGCAGTGATGCCCGTGCAGGAATAGTGTAGGAGTGCTCGTGCACGTCCCGGGAGCTGGTTCCTGAATCTCTCGTCAGTCATATTGCGTGCAGCAGCTCTTGCACTATTTCTGCACACTGTGCAGAGCTTGTTGAATCCTGGGGATAGTGAATGACTTTAAAGCACGCAGACATTGCTTCCTAATCACCTCATATACTCTGTCTGAGCAGGCATACCATGGCCTAGTTATACAAATGAAATCTAATCCTGTGGTATCCTGTTTCCTTTTTCAATATAATCAGCGTTGGCTAAATTGGCATAATCTCCAGGAATGTGTTATCATGTCTTATGTCTGCTTCCTATTCTGCTAGCCAGGATGCTAAGAAACATTTTTCATCAAGGAAACCCCAGATTTCCTTAGAACCTGCTATATCCATGTAGAGCTCCAGCTACCTGCTGATGTCCGAACTATCTAAACAAAAGGAGATTCTATTCAAGTGACATGAAAACTAAAGAAAAACCTCCAGGTTGGACCAAACTTCATGTGTGATCCTGACAAAGTGGTGTTTTTGCTTGGCTCTTTTCAACATGCATGCCAAAGCTCTACTGAAAGTGTATCCCGGGGCAAGGTCCCTGCATGCAAAATTAAATTTTTTTCCAAGAGCTATAACATCTCCCCTTCCCTCACTTTTTTTCTGCTTTTATCTTTTCAATCTTAGCCTGAAAGCACACCAGCCTGTCACCAGGAAGGCATACTGAGTACTTCCCAGTATTGATCTCCAGCCCCAAAAATGTGATGATTGTGGCTGGTTTCTGCTGTTTGTACTAAGCCAGTGGTAGCCTGGCACCATGCATACTTCTTTGAATCTACCTGCCTGCTCTGCTATGCCCTTTCTGGTAGGACTCATGATCAAGAAGTCATCTAGGTAATGCATCACACCTCCTGTGGCTGCCAGATCCTGTACAAGTGCCATGCTTAACTTTGCAAAGGTGTCACAAGTCACTGCTTAGCCCATGGGCATGGACTTTCTAAAGTAAAACATGTTTCCAACTTCATTCCTGATAGGTGTTAGTCCTTTGGATGCACCAATAACAACCAAAAAGCTGCCTTTATGTCCATCTTCGCTAAGCCTGTGAGCCCCCAGGGCTTAAGTATCTCTATCATGTTATCTAACAAGGTGCACTACATGAGACCTCAGGGCTTAAGTATCTCTATCATGTTATCTAACAAGGTGTACTACAATCTTGACCTCTATTCTGTCAGTTGATTGAATAACTGATTCGTCTTCTGGAATGGATAGGTGATAGATCAGGAAAAGTTCCACAGGTTTCTTTTTGGTAACCAGCCCAAGCAGAGATAACTTGTAGCCGGGAAATAGTGAGGTGTCAAACAGGCTGGCCAATGACCCCATTTAGATTTCCTTATCCAACATCTGTTGCATCAATGTTTCTACACCCCTTTACAGAAGAGATATTACTACAATGTTTGCTCGAGGGGAGCACACTTGTTGCTGCATGGTTCTAAAATGTAATCTTTGGGGGATTTGGTTTGTTTGTTTTTTAATTATAGACAAGTATTTGTTGTGAGTACAAAATATCTCCATACTTCTACTCTTTCTGCAGGGAGCAGTAGCTAATTCAGTAACAATCACAATACAGTTCTACCTTTCTCTCCATTTCATTGGTTATCTATTTGTTCTGAAGTGGCTAAAGCAATTGTGAAGTGTATGTATATCAACTAGCTTTGGCTCTAAACACCTCTGGAGAGGATCTCACATTACTGTACTGACTGACCTACACCCAAACTGCAAACTTCACCCCAATAACTTCTTGAAAATTGCTTGCTTACATTACAATCACCAGGCTGTGAGGACAGCCCAAATGTATATCTTTCATCTACCCAACAGCCCAAAGCAAAGAAAACCAGCCCATGTCCCTCTGAGCACTGCCACACACATCCAGCTGCCAGATACCACAGCTGCCCAGCTACCTGCACACCACTGATCAGCTTGAAGGCAACTCAAACAGCACTCCACTACATCACCACTGCCCCAGCCACCAGCACACCACAGATCAGCCATTCATGGTATGCAGGTGGCCCAAAGGGTAACTTAAATACCATTCTGCCACACCAACATTGGGCTGGCCACCTGCACACTACAGTCCAGCTGAAAGAGCAACTCAAACACCACCGCAACACCTCCTACATCCCACTTCACCAAACTATCCATGGCTATTGCAGGATCAATATCAACACTACCCTTGAACCCCCTTTTCTCACTACATCCCTCTTTTATTTCTTTAAAGAACTCTGTTCAATCTCTGTCCTATTTGAAGGCTAAATGCTCCCCACCCTGGCTGCCCCTTTCTCTAGTCCCACTTTGCACTGCCTCTTCCTACCAACCCCCGCCCTCCCCCCCTTCATCCATGTATCGGCCATGGCCCAGTGACTGACACTGCATGTTCTGCTGAAAATCACCCTTTGTCATTTTTCCTTACAGGTCCCCTTCAATGAGATACACATCAGTTACCATATAGGTGCTGTAAACACTGGCAAATTTGACACCTGGAACAGACATTTTTTTATAACACACCACCACCCACCTAGGAGCAGCCTTAGGTCAACTGGTGCCCCCTACTACACCATCTGGTGCCCCCATCCTGGTCTACCTACACCAAATAAATACTGGAAAAGTGCTCCTGCTACAGCGGCACCCTAGGAGGATGCCTAGTTTGCCTATCCCTAAGGCCAGCTATGCACCCACCCATACAGATTTTTTCTAACACCTCCTCCTCTATGACAATTGTTTTTAATAATAATCATGCAATAAAACAAACTTATAGCCAGAAAGGAGCAAGCTTGGAGCAGTGATAAAATTCCCAAAAGACTCAGTTAGACAACAGGAAGGTTTGCCCGGGACTAAAGTTAAATGTCAAAAATGCATCATTGTCTCCTTTGAAACATTGAGTATGATATTGACAACACACCCCTATATAACTTATGTGTACAGCTGACCCAATATTCTATTAGGAACAGATCAAGATGATGAAAACAGGGACATTCTGTAAAATCAGGAACAGTTTCAATGTGGTTTTAGAAATACAGCACCCAGAGAGAGAGAGAGACAGAGAGAAAGAGAGTAAAGATTGCAGCATATTAAATGCAAATGCACACTAGTCATGTAAAGGCAGGCTATAAACTAAGCAAACAATATGAGAGTAACTTCAGACCAAACATATTAGGCAAATACAAAACACAAAAACATTATGTAAAACTGGGGACAGTTTCAAATGTGTTTCATGTAATATTCCAGTTTATTTCATACAAATGCACACTAGCTGTTAATGCCAGATTTTAAAATGAGCACCAGTTACTTCATCAATAACAGAGTTAGCTACCCTTTCCCAAGGAAAAAAAAGCATAAATATTCCAATTTAGTTTGAACAAATGCGCACTAGCCAGCCTTTAATACCAGACTTTAATCTAAGCAAATGAAGATGATATCACAACTAGCCGCCCCCACCCAAAGAAAAAAATCAATTTATTTCATACAAATGCACACCAGCCAGCTTTTAAAATAATAAGAACAGGACAAAGTTACTGCCATCCAACACCCCCCCCCCCAAAAAAAAAGCATAAATATTCAGATTAAGTCACACAAATGCATCTTAAGGGTGGAATTTAAACCAGCCAAGTAAAAAAGGATAAGTTACATTCATCCACAGTACAGCTGGCCACCCCCCCCAAAAAAAGAATAAAAATATTCCAATTTATTAATACAAATATTCACTTGCCAGCCTTACTGGTAGAATTTAAGCTGAGCAAATGAAAGGACAAGTTACTTTAACCCACAGCCCAGCTAGCTACCCCTCACTCCACCAAAGCAAAATACAGGGTGGAAGAGTACAAAATAAAAAAAAAAAAAGAATGTAAATATCCAGTTTCAAAATATTTAAACAAATGTAAACACACACACACAACAACCTATCCACCATACCCCGTCCCCCTCTCCAAAACTAAGAAAGAAAATCTGATTATATTCACATTTAAAAAAATGCTTTCAGTCTGGTAGTTCACAGTGCCCAGGCTTATTCATTTGATGTGCTTAATTGTTAATCTAGTTTGCCGGGTTCAATTAAGCAAAAAAAAAAAAAAAACTTTTCCACTGCAAAACTCTCTACTGCCTTGTATTTCTGTACAACTATAAGGCTGCTGTTACTTTTAAAAGTAACCACGATTCTCTCTGGTCTTATCTGTAATTCCTTCCAGGTTTCCTCCAATCTTGCACCATGTTTTTACAAATGATCACATAAACAGACGCACACAAGATGAAGAAACAAAAAGTCTACTTCAGAGCCGGAATGTGACCCTAGGCAGGATAATTGATCGGGTTCTCTACACACACACACACACACACACACACACACACACACACACACACACACACACACACACACAGCCATTGCAGTGTCTCATTACTTGGCTATTTCTCCCCAGTTACCATAACAACTGTTCAAACCTCTCAGTGTACATACTATTTTTTTCTTTGTTTGTACAGTGATTACTGATATTTGGATTTAACTTAAAACTCCTATTTCAAATTTTATAGCACAAACACTGGTAGACATTTGCTAAACAAAACAATACAGTGCCACAATGAAAACAGACTTAGCTTTAACAGTAAACTTCTCTGCCCTTGATACTCACATTCATTGAAACTGCATTGATACCTACATTCAAAGAAAATGCATCTGGCCAGTAGTAGATATAATTTACCTTTGGGCTGTTTTCAAATCATAGACCCCTTCTCACACATTTTTAGGACCATGCATACATGCATGCATTCTTTGAGTCACCTTCCTGATTGTATTAAATAATATTCCTTGTATAACATCGTACCACTTGTTAGACTGTGTTTTAAATTTGTAGTTTTGAACATTTTCCAGTAAGCAATGAAACAAAACGTATGACCCAACAATGACAAAATTGCCCATTTCAGAACATTTCAACTATTAATGGCCAATCAAACTTATTTATTTTTATTTTATTTTTACATTAGTTGACCGTGAGTGTCCGGCTGAGCTATTGCCCTTTTTCAATGGAGGCCTAGGGACAAAAGCTCCAAAGATATACAATGCAATAAAAATAGCAATACACATGCATTTCAATAAAAATACATTTTGTCATTACAATCCACCAATACCAGACAATATACACAGTCACTGCAAAAAATAAGTCATCTGAATAATTCTACATTAAAGAGATCTGTAAGTAATGAAGAGGTTGCTGCTAGCAAACAACTTTATATTTCAGTGTTTCACCTACAAATTCGGTACCTCCACTCCTTGGAGAATAAATTGTTTATGTTACATTAAAAAATGTTAAGCTGATAATATTGCTATAGGGAACGGATGACAAATTGATAACAGGTTCATAGTTACTAGGCATCTCATCCAAAGGAGGACACACTCAAGACTGCGACACCCCCACCCCCTCCCCCTTACAGTACATTGCAGTATCAGCAATCTATCTACATGCCGTGGGAGTAGAACCTACAGCCTTCTGCATCAAAGTAATCACAAAACCATCACTTTTGAAATCCCACCCCTTCAATTATTTAAATTTATTGGCCATCCTACAGTATTTCATAGTACCAAAATACAAAAGTAACCACCCCTTTCAGTCCATCTTGCTGTTTTAAAAATAGTAACTCTCCACTAAACCTTAACTTTTTAAACAGGTAAAACTCAAGTTACCTACTTTCATATCTAACTTCTCTAGTGCACACTGCAGAGTGCATTCTTTTCAATCTTACCTTTAAGCATCCCTGTTACTAGCACTTTCTCTAATACCTAAAAGATCATCTCTACTTGACTCCAAGTAGACTTTTCTCTATCTGTTAAACCTAGCACTTGCTCCTACAGTACTTATTACCTTGATACGGCACTCTTATAGATAGCACCCCAAAAGGCAAACCCCATTTCTCGGTCACCCACATCCCGGAATCTCTTTTAAAGTTTTTGTCTAGTCCTTCTAGCATGTCGAGGATCAGTTGCTAGTGTCCTCTCCTGCTCAGCTGGTGAACCTGGGAATATTGAGGCAATGTTACAATTGCCTCATGTACACAGACAACCCTCTCCTCCTCCCACAAAACACAAATACATGCGAGAGATGCAACTATACGGCCAAACTGGAGGCTGAGCTCTCTCAACATAGGACTGGCAAGACCAGTCAGGAGGAGAAGATTACCACACACACTATAGACCCAGTCTCACATAGTACCATCACAACCTCAAATCATACACATAAACACACAAAGACATACTCGGCGGCTCTGATCAAAAATCTACCAAAACAGCAGAGGCCACCAAAGCAGACACCCAAACAACCACCACCTCAGAACACAACACCTGCAACACATAGACCTCACAGTCAGAGTGTCAAACAGTCACAGCCCTTAAGGCCAAACACAATGCCAGACACACTAGTCATTGGTGACTCCATAGTCAGACACACTGACGTCCCGCTCACCAGACTGAGTAAGGAGAAGGTCACAGTAAGCTGCCTGTCAGGCGCTAGAATCCGCCACATAACGCAAGCACTCAGGTCTCTCAACAGCAGGTACAAATATGACTCAGTCATTGTCCACGCTGGTGTAAACGACCTGAGACGTACCTCCTTGGACTACATGAAAAGAGACATTGAGGAGCTCTCTGATTATGTAGCCCAGGCAGGTATGACCCTGACCTTGAGCAGTATCCTACCTTCACCAAGAATGATGCCACAATACAGAGATAAGATGATCAGCTTTAACAATTGGCTTAAACTCTGGTGTCATTCAAAGGGGATCCAATGTCTGTCTGCCTGGGATGACATGCTGGACAAGCCACGCTGCTTCAAGGGACGGCTTGCACCTGTCACCCTGGGATTCCGGATATTGGCAAAGGCTCTTGCCACCCCATAGTGCCTTTTTAGGCAAGGCTCAAATTCTAAACCTACCACCCTAGAACACAAAAAGGAAAAAACTAAGGGTAATGCTGCTCAATGCCAGAAGTCTAAATCTCAAAATGCACGCACTCGAGGCTCTTCTCAGTATGGAGAACATCGATGTCTGTGCAGTGACAGAAACCTGGTTCAAGGCTCCTGAGAGCACCCCAGCACTATCAGGTTTTACCTCTTATCATGCGTTCCGCCCCAAAATCCGGACAATACCAAGAAAGGAGGGGGTATCCATATTCATCAAAGACACCCACACCTCAAGACTGGTGGCAACGCGATGCATCGGAGACCATCCAGGTGCAATTAACCATAGGCAAGACTGCTCTGCAAATTGTAGCATGTTACAGGCCACCCTCACAAACTCAGGAACCTCACATGGCCTTCCTGAAAACACTAGAGGGATAAATGTATCACCAAACACCATCATACTAGGTGACTTCAATTACCCTAATATAGATTGGGAACACTACTCAAGCCCAAACACCCTAGCCCAAAAGTTCCTGGAATTCATAAACTCAAATGCCATGGAACAACTAGTCACCATCCCCACAAGAGGAGAAAACATACTTGATCTCATCATCACGAACATGGGAGCACAATGTTCAACACCGGAAGTATACCCCTCACTGGTGAGATCAGATCACAAACTAATCTCGCTGGAGGTCCTCATCCCACCCCCACCTGAAATAAAAAGACCACAGTAAAGAACTGCTCGAAAGCCGACTTCACACTTCTAAAGACTAGTGTGGTCTCCTTTAAGGCCCCGAGCCGGCGGAAAACAGTACTCAAGCCGCTGAATCACTTACAAATGCCTTCTACCAGCACCTGCAGGACTGCATGGATAAGGCAATCCCAAGCAAAACAAAGACTCTTTGTACCAAAGGCAAGCGTCCAGTCTGGTGGACCCCAGCCATAAACAAACTCTACAACAAAAGGAGGAAGCTACTACAAGATAGAGCAAAATCCTTAAAAGGTAAGACACCCTTGATCACTATAAGTAAAAACTAAGAGCTCTCATAAAATCATCCAAAGCAAATTTTGAGAGAAAAATAGCTAAAGACTCAAAAGACAATCATAAGGCCTTCTTTAGCTATGTTAGAAACCTGGGAGGAAACTCCCAGATATGCTCAGAACTAGTTCAAAATGATGTGAAGATTACTGATCCTACAGACATTGCCAACATACTGGCTGACAGGTTCAGTGCAAACTTCTCCCCCAAAAGGAGAGATATCTATACCAAGCGATTGCAGCCCCCAAACATCTCCAACGCCCAAGTGAGAACTGCTCTCTCCAAAGCAAAAACACAGCATCCATGGGACCTGATGGTGTCCCCGGCTGTGTGCTCCACGAACTCAACGAGGAATTAAACCCACAGCTAGGACAGCTGTTTAATCATAGTCTTACCTCTGGATACGCACCCAGGAGTGGCGCACTGCAACTGTAGTCCCACTTCACAAAGGCGGTGCCTCCACCGACCCTGGAAATTACCGCCCATTAGCTTGACAAGCCTTATCTGCAAAGCCATGGAGAGGATCATAATGGACCTCATAAATAAAGACATAGGGAATTTGCAGACTTTGGATCCATCCCAGTTTGGCTTTGTCAAAGGCAGATCATGCCTTCTAAACTTGGTTGACTTTTGAAACAGTCACCAAAGCCATTGATGAGGGAAAGGCAGTCCATACAGCCTACCTCGATCTGGTGAAGGCCTTCGATACAATACCCCACTCGGGTATCATTGAAAAACTCATCAGCTTAAATGTTAACCCATACATCACAAGATGGGTTGCAAACTGGCTGAGTGACAGAACCCACAGGGTCAGAGTTGCTGGCACCATGTCAGACTCAAAGCCTGTCACAAGTGGTGTACCACAGGGCTCAGTCCTGGGCCCACTCTTGTTTGGCATCTACTTTTCCAAGTACAAGCAAACACAGGAGGGTTATGGCTGACAAAGTTTGCAGATGACTGCAAACTGGGTGCCATAGTAGAAAACACATCTGACACAGATATCCTTCAGAAGGGTCTCACAGAAACGGATAACTGGTGCCAGAGCCATGGCCTAAAGTTAAATGCCAAAAATGCATAGTCATACCCTTCGGGAAAAACAAGGTTACCCCTAGCTACCAAATAGGTGGCAATCCACTGAGCACAGAAGAAGTTATCAGGGACCTGGGGACCCAGGTTGATAGTAGTCTGTCATTCGACACCCATGTAGCTAAAGTAGTTAGGAAGACCTTCTACATTGCCCACCTTATCATGAAGGGATTCTCATCTAGATCAAGGGAGGTCATAGTCTCCCTATACTCATCACTCATCAGACCAATGATTGAGTACAATGCCCCATTCGGAATGTATCTGACCCGACACTTGCAGCAGCTGGAGAGGCCAGAAAAGTTCCTCACCAAAAGGATAAAGGGTCTCAAACATCTGTCCTATGCTGCCCGACTGAAAGAACTCCAGCTCTATTCAGTCGCTTACGGCTTGCTCAGAGGTGACCTTTGCCTAACATACAAGGCCATGTCAAACCCAGATTTGATGAATATGCTTCACCTCAAAAAATCTAGATCCGTCAGAGACACAAGGGCGGGAGACTTAAACCTCGACACGGCTATTAATAGGACGTGCTGGAGGGATAGATTCATCACCCAAAGACTCCCTATGCTGTGGAATAAAATCCCGGTATATGTGAGGCAGAGCACCTCGCTGGCCTTGTTCAAGAGAAATCTTGACCAATGGATGGGAGATCGCAGATATACCCCAGGGATTACCTCAGTGTCACTGCTCAACAGAGGCACAGCAAAATAATGGGTATAGTTCCCCATACTAAAGGGGTGGCGTAAGCCACAAAACTATGGGCTAGGCTTGTAAATGCCCTCGGGCAGATAGCCTAGTATGAACCTATGAACCTATGAACTAAAAGCAAGTATGATACCTGTTATGTTATGACCATTTGTTAAACAAAACAGATGCATATTGAAAACAAACTTAGCATGAGCAGCAGTAAACCTCTCATAGGTTTGTAGGTTCATAGGTGTTTACTAGGCTAACGACCACAAGGGCCTTTTTAAGCCTAGCCATGCATCCCAAATCTCTGATGAATTCTAATACCCTTGATAAGTGTAATCATGGGCCTAGGAGATTAACCATTTACAGGTTACCTGTTTGCATTAGAGACATAAGTGCCAAACCAGGGATGAATTTCCGGTTTCCCATCCAATTTTCCAAGTTGCACTTGAAATTGATTAGGGATGATCTCTGCTTCACATGGATGGGGAGCCTGTTTCATAGATGAGGTAGTCTCTGTGATACATACATATCTCTCCAGCAGGTCCTATTTATATCACAGGCAAGGTTTAAGTCTTTAGAATGGGTAATTTTGGTACTGTCTGTTTTGCGGATATGCAGGAGGTCCATCAGAGTGGGGTCTGGCAATGCCCTGTATGCCAGGCATAGATCTCCCCTCAAAAGCCTGTAGGAGACAGAATACAGGGATAGGGCCTTCAGGTGGTCTGCATAGGACATATTACTTATGTCCTGTATTCTTTTAGTGAGGAACCCCTGTGGATGTTCCAGTTGTTGGATATGCCTAGATAGGTACATACCAAAGGGGGAATTGTACTCAATGACAGGTCTGATGAATGCTGAATACAGTGGAACAATGACTTACTTGGACGTAAATGGCATACCTTTGTTTATAAGTTGCTCAACAGGAGGAAAAAAATCATGGAAAAAATTAGGAGGTGCAGCACCCAGCAGGGAAGTAAATAGTGTGGGAAGAAATAGCCAGGGAATTGTTACGGCTAGGCTTGTATAGGCCCTAGGGCCGATAGCCTAGTACCAACCTATGAACCTATGAACATAGAATGATTTCCTCACCATTGTAGACACATGATGATCAAAGGCTAGATTACTATGTATGTGTGTCCCTAAGTCCCTGACTACTGGATCAACTCTAAGGGGTGTGTTGTCAATATGATAGTTTCCAGGGATGGATGACTTCCCAAAGAATACTATTATGCATTTCTTGGCATTAATTTTAGTCCATGATTCTGACACCAGTTGTTCATCTGTATCAGCCCCTCCTGGAGAACATTTGTGTCAGTGTGAGATTCAATGACAGCTCCTAATTTGCAATCATCTGCAAATTTAGTCAGACAGAGACCACTGACATTGGCCTTGACTTCTGAGAATTAAATGCCAAAAAGGAGCGGTCCAAGGACTGATCCCTGAGAGACTCCACTTCTGAATGGCTTCTTTGTAGAGGTGGACTCCTCAATTCTAACTTCCTGGGTTCTGTCTGTAAGCTAGTTGACTATCCACTGGATGACATACGGGTTTGTACCTAAACTCTTGAGTTTGTCAACAAGGCCCGAGTGGGGTATTGTGTCAAGTGCATTGGCCAGGTCAAGGTAGGCAGTGTAAATGATTTTGCCCTCATCCATTGCTTTGGTGACCTTCTCAAAGAAGTCCACTAGGTTGAGTAGGCATGTTCTGCCCTTTACAAAACCAAACTGGGTTGGGTCCAGTGTCTGGAGGTTTACTATATCTCTATTGATCATCTCCATGATAATTCTTTCCATGGCTTTACATATAAGACTAGTGAGACTTATAGGTCTGTAGTTTCTAGGGTCTGTAGATGGCGCACATTTGTGCAGAGGGATGACTGTTGCCTTTCTCCATTCATGAGGCACGAAGCCTGTTTGGAGGCTACAGTTAAATAGTAATTCCAGAGGCCCTGATAGGTCATGTTTCGTGCTATTTAGAAGGCATCCTGGGATATTGTCTGGGCCCATTGATGCAGTATTCTTGGTCTTAAAGAGAGCATTTAGGACCTTCTCTAGTGATAGTAAGAGGAGTTATATTTGATGATGTTTCCTGAGGGAAGGTTGAGGAGGAGAGGGGAGTAAAGTTGGAGCTGAATTTATCAGCCAGGATGTTTTCTATATTTTCTGTCTCAGTATAGGTGACTCCATTTACAATGAGCTCTGCACACAATTGTGTATTGCCTTTGAGGTTCCAGACATAGTTAAAGAATGCTTTATGGTTGCCCTTGGCCTGAGAGGCCAAGCCTACCTCAAATTTGGTCTTGCTAGACTTTATTTGGCCTCTGCATTGTTTGTATAGTTTAATTAGAGTGTTTTTATCCTGCTGGGTGCTGCACCTCTTAATTTTTGCCATGATTTTCCTCCTGTTATAAATCCGATTGATTTTGTGATTCCACCAGGGTGGCTTGTTTTTTGAGTTAGTTCTGGGTACAGCTGCCTCTATACAGCTATTAGCATGCTTGTACATGGTTTCTGTGAAAAGTTCTGCATAGGCAGAAGTGTTCTCAGGGTCTATAGGGGCTTGTAATTTTGCCAAGTTTAGCTGGAGGTCCAAGTTTTATTTTTACTTCAAAGGAGACCATTTTGTGGTCTGACCTTACCAGGGAAGGCATTACAATAGGGGATGTGCAGCAGTCTCCCATATTAGTGAAGACCAGATCAAGTATGGTTGCACCCCTGGTTAGTGTATTGACTATCTGGTCCAGGGAGCTACAATTCCTTGAACATGCACTGAAGCTTACAATTCCCTGCAAATGGACTGAAACTCGTTTCCTTGAAAACGCACCAAAACTCATTTTTTTTACTTTTTTGATAGTTGGTGTAGAGCATTGAGGCTTTTGTTTCATGTAACCAAGACACAAGTTTTGAGTCTGAGGAAATTTACTAACATGCATAGCTCTCAAGTATCAAGATTTTTGCGGAATGTCCAGATTTTTGCTTTACATTTTTGATCTGTTCCTCAAATAATTTGTGATTCTCTGTTATATCAGTGAAGACTGAGGTTTCTAAATAATGGCATACATTTGAGTTTCAGGCTTCATATTGCTCAGAAATTGCATGCTAACACAAATCTTGTTATTCTGCCGACTGTCTAAGTTTATAAGAGCAATATTAAAAATCTGCCCCTATTTTGGGGCTTTTGACCCCACATTATTTTAGGCTTTGATCAGATTTAAGTGATATGCTAACCTCCCACCCCCACAGACACACACAAACAGTTTGTATTTAAATTCCATGTGGAATGCGGAAAGCTGGACACACACACACACACACACACACACACACACACACACACACACACACACACATACACACACACACACACACACACTCACACTCACACTCACACACATGCACACAGACGTCTTGTATTTAAATTCCGTGTGGAACGCAGGAAAGGAGTATGTAACAGGTGCGTGCATTGATCCACACAGGGACTCATAGACAGAAGGATCTGGCTCTGGTCTTAGTTTAAGATTTTTGCATTTAAAATGCAAAATGCTTTTAAAAGGTAAGGCTGCACCCCCTTACTGTTTGCACCCGGTGTGGACTGCACCATCCACCCACACGTTAGTACTGGCTGTGAGTATTACCTGCAATCAGAGAACTACAAGTTTAGGGCAGGGCATTGCAGATTACTTCTCATCAGAAAATGAGGCTGCTCAGAGGCAGAACAATGTAGTGCACGTATAAGCATCCAGTCAAATAAAAAATCATGAGCAAAGTTAAGGTTTGTAGTGTGTTTTTGTCTAACAATTTTAAGTCAACTTTGCTGTACAAATAGTCCCTTAAAAGGAGTTAGCTTATATTACTACAGAAATGGTTCAGTTACTTGGACTGGTATACCCTTTTTCAGACATTAAACAGCTTTATAACCAACGAGATGAATCCAAACAAACTAGTGAAACAAACAGGCAAAGGAAAGCTTCCGAACAAACACCAACAGCACCAGCAGTCCAGTAGTCCTTAACGCAATTTTTATTCTTTAAAACAGAAAAACGCGTTTTCGCTACTGTCCCGTAGCTTCATCAGAGGTAAATGCAATCAGTTAACACAATGAATGAAAAAGTCTTTTAACGAGCATTAACTCTGATTATAGGAAGTGACGAAATTTAAACCTTTACACTTTCCTCTAAACACCTTTTAACACAAGAAAGATCCACAATAATTACGTATCTAAACTAGTTACATTCATTAAAACATAACATCAATAAAAATAATAAAAATATATAAATATATAAGTAAATATATATCCAACAGTAAATTTCTAACACACATTATCATAACTATAAAGTAAGCAACTTTTTATACACCAGGTCTACTGTATTATTATATAGTACTAATACAACTCATGTCGTGTCAGTGAGTACTGATGTACATGTCAACAAGAAAAACCTGGTGTGTATAAACTTTACATTTATCTAACGAAAATTAAACTCTATAAAAGAGAAATAGTATGGACTCATTTGCAAGGACTAAGAACCTCCTTATTTTAAAACGTCCTTATTTTAAAAAATAAATATATATATAGAATTAAATCAATCCATAAATATATTTCCATAACGCGTATATGCTGTTTTTTTTAAAAGACAGCTATACACGTATCAAATTGGTATCTCTACCGTAAATAACTACGTAATTTTAATACTGGCGTAATGTTACAATTCTCATTTAAACCGGGAGACTTGAACGCATCCAGAGTGAGTTGCCATTCAAGCTCCCGGTTTTCTAAAATGAGGGATATTGGACCACCTCTGATGTCAACTGGGATATGGTCAATTCCCATAAATAAGAAAGTGTGTCCAGGATATGCGCCAGTGTGTTTTGCTAGTGCATTTTCTTCTTTATTTTTTCTTATTGCGTAGGTGTGTTCATAAATTCTTTCACGGACCTTACGGTCCGTTTTACCTACGTAAAACGCTGTGCAACATTCGCAGAAAGCAATATATACCACTGAAGTAGTCTGACAATTAATTTTATGATGAATTTTATATTTTTTGTTTCTAATGTTAAATGAATTGCCTACTTTTATATATTTACAATAGTTGCAAGCTTCACATTTGAATGTTCCTTTTTGTCTACTAAATAAGTCACTTTTAACTTTCCTTTGTAGGATCTCTTTTAAATTACTTGCTCTTCTGTAAATTATATTAGGACGAGAACCTAATTTTTCCAAAAGCAAAGGTGAATCAGAAATAATTTGCCAGTTTTTAAATATTATCGACCTAATCACGTCTGAATCAATATTGAAAGTTGTGACAAAACTTAAGTTGAAAGATGGCTCAGTATGTTCTACAACATTCAATACCTCTATTCTTTCTACACTCAAATTTAACAAGTTTTCAGTTTGACTGAGAGTAGAAGAACTTTGATTAAGAAGAGGCTTGTAGTAACCATCTAATCTTTTTTGACTAACTTTCTGTATTAGGTCATCGACCAACTTAACTGGGTAGCCTCGATTCACAAATAGATGTTTAAGAAAGGTACATTCTTTTGTGAAGTCCACAAGAGTACTGCACATCCTATCAGCTCTGACTAGTTGGCTTTTGACTATTGACCGTTTTTGTCTGAATGGATGTAAGCTTGAAAAGTGTAAAAAGGAGTTAACATACGTAGGTTTTCTAAAGACTGTTGATGTTAATACTTTCTTCTCTAGGTCTTTTTCTAATTTGACATCTAAATAGTCAATTTCTTTTGTGGAAAATTTATATGTAAAGTTTAAAAATTGTGTTGTTTCATTAATTGTGTCCACAAAATACCTTGCCCAACTGTCATCTTCACGTACAAGTATGAAAATGTCGTCGAGAAACCTAGTATAGAAAGTGACGTTCTTCATCAAGTCATTGTTATTAAACAAAAAATGTTTTTCCCAGTATGCTACGAAAAGGTTCGCAACACTGGCTCCACAAGGGGAGCCCATTGCTACACCTTGTTCCTGCAGAAAAAACTCCTTATCAAACATAAAAAAGTTAGAAGTCAACACTATATCAAGCATTTCTGTAACTAAATCCATTTCAGATCTAGATGCACCTAATTCCTCCAAGAGCAATCCTATCCATTCCACCGCTTCTAAGTGTGGAATGGATGTGTACAAATCTATAACGTCAATAGTCAAAAAGTTGTTAGAAGCATCAAATGGAATATCATTCATGTTATTGAGGAAGGTCCAGGAATCTTTACAAATACCTGGAATGCCCTTGATATATTTTATCAATATGCTATCAATCAGCCGTGAGCAATGGTAGGTGATGGAAGACCGTGCATCTATCAAGGCCCTCATAGGCGGGTCCTGCACATTTTTATGTATTTTAGGGATCCCAAACATTACTGGCACTTTTGATGGAACTATATCAATATAATTGAAGGTGTTTAAATCAATTTTTCCTTACAAAAAGAGATCCCTAAAATATGTCCTAGTACGCCTTTGTGAGATGTTAACCTCATTTAAGGATACCGATTTATATGCAGGACTATCAAGAGTAGTCCTCATTTTGTCTTTATATTGGAACTCGTCAAATACTACTACCCCACCACCTTTGCCTGGTTTTATAAACCTGACAGGAAGGTCAGTGAGGTAGCGCAGTCCCATTTGTTGTTCCTTTGTGATATTGTAATTAGAAGTATTTTTATTCTTCTTAGACTCTGAAAGAGAATGTCTTAAATCCATTTCACAAATGGTTTCAAATAAGTGTAAACCATTGTGAACAGGAGGATTAAATACACTAGGCATCTTTAAACCTCTAGTAACTTCACTACCAACATCGCCATATAGCAATTTTAAGTTTAGCCTACGTGTAAAACATTTTAAGTCAATGATAGTTTTAGCAATATTCCCTGAGGTACTAGGTATAAAAGTATAACCTAGTGCCAATAATTCGACCATTTCTTTGTTGATATTAACACTGGAAAAATTATATACATTAAAGTCACCATTTTTGTTCTTCACAATCCTGGGTAACACATCTTCTTGGAAAGTGTCACAGTCAACAAAAGGGCCTACTGTCATCTGTTCCTGTTGTTGGTGGACGGTTTCCTGCGATTGCGTTGTCCTAAAAAAACGCCCTTATTATTATATTTATAACCAGTAGAATTTTTTTGATTGGTTTTCAGTCTATTACTACGTCTGGGTCCTTGATGGTTCTCATCACTTTGTTCATCATGGGTTACGTCTGTCCCATGATTTGTTTCGTCAATGTCAAAACATAAGTTGTCTTCCTCTCTAACAGTCGTAGTATTAGTGTTGGCATCTGAAACAATCAAGTGTGGGTAAGCTTTACCTTGTTGGTAAGCTTGTCTGTCTCTGAACAGTTTTTTATTTTTATTGCTCTTGAGCTTAGACAGTAGTGCGTCTATGCTGACAAAGATGCGGTCGTAGTCATATTTAAATTGCAAAAAGGCAGTATTAATTTTTATGACATTGTCCAAGATGTTGATTTCATCTATCAAAGTTTTAATATGTAAGGAATAGTGCTTGACAATGGTGTTTAATAGCTGCACACCTTGTTCCTGAAAAAGGGTTCTCAAATCATTATAAAATGCATCATTGACTAAAAGTCCTGATGGAGAAAAATTGTTCCTGAGCCCCTTTGGAACAAGGTTTTCCGCTATACATTGTTGAAAATAAGTGGATTCAAGCTGTAATTTTCTCAACTTAAGGACTTTTTTGTCCAACAGTCTAAGATTGTCTGTTAAGTCAGCACTAGGAAGACCTGGGTTGTCAATATTAGGCCTTCCTGGATGTACATTATTATTATTTTCAAACAAAAAGGCACCTACATTCCCCATCCATTCAGAAAGAGAGAACATAGTATTTGATGTAGGGTTACCTGTAATGGAGTGCCCCAAAGGGTGCGCCGATCCTGTGGGCCCATAAGTGTCTATATTGAGTTCATTTCCTCCTAATTGAGTACATTGTCCTATTTGTGAAGAGAGAGCCCTTTCCAAACTCAGGCTAGTGCCAACACCTGTGTTCGGGGCATTCAGTTCTGGTAGGCGAAACGGTTGGCCCGCTGGAATAGTCGACGTGCTACTTACTGAACCAGGAAAAGCCCTTTCCAAATTCGAACCAGTGCCAACACCTATGTTCGGGCCATTTGATTCAGGTACACAATGAGGTTGGCCCGCTGGAATGGTCAACGTACCACTTGCTGAACCAGATCTTATTGTCGTACTAAATGCTGGTAAGTTGAACCCAGTGTTCAGCTTACCATGCTGTAACAAATCCATTCAGACATTTAAGAGGTCGATCTTTCTTGTCAAATTTGCTAAAAGATTAGCGATATCCACATTTTCAGTGTTGTTGCCATCTGCAGTCGTTGCAAAAATATTAGGTGTGTTTGGCGAAGACGGAGAACCCGATGCCATTAGAAACAAAACCCAATAACCAACGAGATGAATCCAAACAAACTAGTGAAACAAACAGGCAAAGGAAAGCTTCCGAACAAACACCAACAGCACCAGCAGTCCAGTAGTCCTTAACGCAATTTTTATTCTTTAAAACAGAAAAAAGCGTTTTCGCTACTGTCCCGTAGCTTCATCAGAGGTAAATGCAATCAGTTAACGCAATGAATGAAAAAGTCTTTTAACGAGCATTAACTCTGATTATAGGAAGTGACGAAATTTAAACCTTTACACTTTCCTCTAAACACCTTTTAACACAAGAAAGATCCACAATAATTACGTATCTAAACTAGTTACATTCATTAAAACATAACATCAATAAAAATAATAAAAATATATAAATATATAAGCAGGTTTTTCTTGTTGACATGTACATCAGTACTCACTGACACGACATGAGTTGTATTAGTACTATATAATGATACAGTAGACCTGGTGTATAAAAAGTTGCTTATTTTATAGTTATGATAATGTGTGTTAGAAATTTACTGTTGGATATATATTTACTTATATATTTATATATTTTTATTATTTTTATTGATGTTATGTTTTAATGAATGTAACTAGTTTAGATACGTAATTATTGTGGATCTTTCTTGTGTTAAAAGGTGTTTAGAGGAAAGTGTAAAGGTTTAAATTTTGTCACTTCCTATAATCAGAGTTAATGCTCGTTAAAAGACTTTTTCATTCATTGTGTTAACTGATTGCATTTTCCTCTGATGAAGCTACGGGACAGTAGCGAAAATGCTTTTTTCTGTTTTAAAGAATAAAAATTGCGTTAAGGACTACTGGACTGCTGGTGCTGTTGGTGTTTGTTCGGAAGCTTTCCTTTGCCTGTTTGTTTCATTAGTTTGTTTGGATTCATCTCGTTGGTTATTGGGTTTTGTTTCTAATGGCATTGGGTTCTCCGTCTTCGCCGAACACACCTAATATTTTTGCAACGACTGCAGATGGCAACAACACTGAAAATGTGGATATCGCTAATCTTTTAGCAAATTTGACAAGAAAGATCGACCTCTTAAATGTCCGAATGGATTTGTTACAGCATGGTAAGCCGAACACTGGGTTCAACTTACCAGCATTTAGTACGACAATAAGATCTGGTTCAGCAAGTGGTACGTTGACCATTCCAGCGGGCCAACCTCATTGTGTACCTGAATCAAATGGCCCGAACATAGGTGTGGGCACTGGTTCGAATTTGGAAAGGGCTTTTCCTGGTTCAGTAAGTGGCACATCAACTATTCCAGTGGGCCAACCGTTTCGCCTACCAGAACTGAATGCCCCGAACACAGGTGTTGGCACTAGCCTGAGTTTGGAAAGGGCTCTCTCTTCAAAAATAGGACAACGTACTCAATTAGGAGGAAATGAACTCAATATAGACACTTATGGGCCCACAGGATCGGCGCACCCTTTGGGGCACTCCATTACAGGTAACCCTACATCAAATACTATGTTCTCTCTTTCTGAATGGATGGGGAATGTAGGTGCCTTTTCGTTTGAAAATAATAATAATGTACATCCAGGAAGGCCTAATATTGACAACCCAGGTCTTCCTAGTGCTGACTTAACAGACAATCTTAGACTGTTGGACAAAAAAGTCCTTAAGTTGAGAAAATTACAGCTTGAATCCGCTTATTTTCAACAATGTATAGCGGAAAACCTTGTTCCAAAGGGGCTCAGGAACAATTTTTCTCCATCAGGACTTTTAGTCAATGATGCATTTTATAATGATTTGAGAACCCTTTTTCAGGAACAAGGTGTGCAGCTATTAAACACCATTGTCAAGCACTATTCCTTACATATTAAAACTTTGATAGATGAAATCAACATCTTGGACAATGTCATAAAAATTAATACTGCCTTTTTGCAATTTAAATATGACTACGACCGCATCTTTGTCAGCATAGACGCACTACTGTCTAAGCTCAAGAGCAATAAAAATAAAAAACTGTTCAGAGACAGACAAGCTTACCAACAAGGTAAAGCTTACCCACACTTGATTGTTTCAGATGCCAACACTAATACTACGACTGTTAGAGAGGAAGACAACTTATGTTTTGACATTGACGAAACAAATCATGGGACAGACGTAACCCACGATGAACAAAGTGATGAGAACCATCAAGGACCCAGACGTAGTAATAGACTGAAAACCAATCAAAAAAATTCTACTGGTTATGAATATAATAATAAGGGCATTTTTTTTAGGACAACGCAATCGCAGGAAACCGTCCACCAACAACAGGAACAGATGACAGTAGGCCCTTTTGTTGACTGTGACACTTTCCAAGAAGATGTGTTACCCAGGATTGTGAAGAACAAAAATGGTGACTTTAATGTATATAATTTTTCCAGTGTTAATATCGACAAAGAAATGGTCGAATTATTGGCACTAGGTTATACTTTTATACCTAGTACCTCAGGGAATATTGCTAAAACTATCATTGACTTAAAATGTTTTACACGTAGGCTAAACTTAAAATTGCTATATGGCGATGTTGGTAGTGAAGTTACTAGAGGTTTAAAGATGCCTAGTGTATTTAATCCTCCTGTTCACAATGGCTTACACTTATTTGAAACCATTTGTGAAATGGATTTAAGACATTCTCTTTCAGAGTCTAAGAAGAATAAAAATACTTCTAATTACGATATCACAAAGGAACAACAAATGGGACTGCGCTACCTCACTGACCTTCCTGTCAGGTTTATAAAACCAGACAAAGGTGGTGGGGTAGTAGTATTTGACGAGTTCCAATATAAAGACAAAATGAGGACTACTCTTGAAAGTCCTGCATATAAATCGGTATCCTTAAATGAGGTTAACATCTCACAAAGGCGTACTAGGACATATTTTAGGGATCTCTTTTTGGAAGGAAAAATTGATTTAAACACCTTCAATTATATTGATATAGTTCCATCAAAAGTGCCAGTAATGTTTGGGATCCCTAAAATACATAAAAATGTGCAGGACCCGCCTATGAGGGCCTTGATAGATGCACGGTCTTCCATCACCTACCATTGCTCACGGCTGATTGATAGCATATTGATAAAATATATCAAGGGCGTTCCAGGTATTTCTAAAGATTTCTGGACCTTCCTCAATAACATCAATGATATTCCATTTGATGCTTCTAACAACTTTTTGACTATTGACGTTATAGATTTGTACACATCCATTCCACACTTAGAAGCGGTGGAATGGATAGGATTGCTCTTGGAGGAATTAGGTGCATCTAGATCTGAAATGGATTTAGTTACAGAAATGCTTGATATAGTGTTGACTTCTAACTTTTTTATGTTTGATAAGGAGTTTTTTCTGCAGGAACAAGGTGTAGCAATGGGCTCCCCTTGTGGAGCCAGTGTTGCGAACCTTTTCGTAGCATACTGGGAAAAACATTTTTTGTTTAATAACAATGACTTGATGAAGAACGTCACTTTCTATACTAGGTTTCTCGACGACATTTTCATACTTGTACGTGAAGATGACAGTTGGGCAAGGTATTTTGTGGACACAATTAATGAAACAACACAATTTTTAAACTTTACATATAAATTTTCCACAAAAGAAATTGACTATTTAGACGTCAAATTAGAAAAAGACCTAGAGAAGAAAGTATTAACATCAACAGTCTTTAGAAAACCTACGTATGTTAACTCCTTTTTACACTTTTCAAGCTTAAATCCATTCAGACAAAAACGGTCAATAGTCAAAAGCCAACTAGTCAGAGCTGGTAGGATGTGCAGTACTCTTGTGGACTTCACAAAAGAATGTACCTTTCTTAAACATCTATTTGTGAATCGAGGCTATCCAGTTAAGTTGGTCGATGACCTAATACAGGAAGTTAGTCAAAAAAGATTAGATGGTTACTACAAGCCTCTTCTTAATCAAAGTTCTCCTACTCTCAGTCAAACTGAAAACTTGTTAAATTTGAGTGTAGAAAGAATAGAGGTATTGAATGTTGTAGAACATACTGAGCCATCTTTCAACTTAAGTTTTGTCACAACTTTCAATATTGATTCAGACGTGATTAGGTCGATAATATTTAAAAACTGGCAAATTATTTCTGATTCACCTTTGCTTTTGGAAAAATTAGGTTCTCGTCCTAATATAATTTACAGAAGAGCAAGTAATTTAAAAGAGATCCTACAAAGGAAAGTTAAAAGTGACTTATTTAGTAGACAAAAAGGAACATTCAAATGTGAAGCTTGCAACTATTGTAAATATATAAAAGTAGGCAATTCATTTAACATTAGAAACAAAAAATATAAAATTCATCATAAAATTAATTGTCAGACTACTTCAGTGGTATATATTGCTTTCTGCGAATGTTGCACAGCGTTTTACGTAGGTAAAACGGACCGTAAGGTCCGTGAAAGAATTTATGAACACACCTACACAATAAGAAAAAATAAAGAAGAAAATGCACTAGCAAAACACACTGGCGCATATCCTGGACACACTTTCTTATTTATGGGAATTGACCATATCCCAGTTGACATCAGAGGTGGTCCAATATCCCTCATTTTAGAAAACCGGGAGCTTGAATGGCAACTCACTCTGGATGCGTTCAAGTCTCCCGGTTTAAATGAGAATTGTAACATTACGCCAGTATTAAAATTACGTAGTTATTTACGGTAGAGATACCAATTTGATACGTGTATAGCTGTCTTTTAAAAAAAACAGCATATACGCGTTATGGAAATATATTATGGATTGATTTAATTCTATATATATATTTATTTTTTTAAAATAAGGACGTTTTAAAATAAGGAGGTTCTTAGTCCTTGCAAATGAGTCCATACTATTTCTCTTTTATAGAGTTTAATTTTCGTTAGATAAATGTAAAGTTTATACACACCAGGTTTTTCTTGTTGACATGTACATCAGTACTCACTGACACGACATGAGTTGTATTAGTACTATATAATGATACAGTAGACCTGGTGTATAAAAAGTTGCTTATTTTATAGTTATGATAATGTGTGTTAGAAATTTACTGTTGGATATATATTTACTTATATATTTATATATTTTTATTATTTTTATTGATGTTATGTTTTAATGAATGTAACTAGTTTAGATACGTAATTATTGTGGATCTTTCTTGTGTTAAAAGGTGTTTAGAGGAAAGTGTAAAGGTTTAAATTTCGTCACTTCCTATAATCAGAGTTAATGCTCGTTAAAAGACTTTTTCATTCATTGTGTTAACTGATTGCATTTACCTCTGATGAAGCTACGGGACAGTAGCGAAAACGCTTTTTTCTGTTTTAAAGAATAAAAATTGCGTTAAGGACTACTGGACTGCTGGTGTTGTTGGTGTTTGTTCGGAAGCTTTCCTTTGCCTTTTTGTTTCATTAAACAGCTTTATATAAATAAAAATCTAAAGTAACTCACTTTGTATAAATTGAATTACATAAATTGGTATTATTAAACTAGTATTACCCCTGTAAACATCGCAATAACTATTAGTTTCAGGTAGCCGAACTATTAAAACCTTAACTAATTCATCTGACCCAAATGTGCCTGTACAAAAAGGAGTCTGACAGGAGATGGGTACACAGAAAAGGAAAGAGACAAGGGGAAGTACTCAGAAATAAATGTGACAGTACGTTACACAAAATAGTGTGCCAAGTGATTGACAGGCAGGTGGTGAGTCAGACACATAATGAGACCACGTTATCAGGTAAACTGCATGCGAATGATTATCCCATCAGCGTCATCATCACCCTCTTTTTCACATTCTCTACATGAGATCAGGGTGTCGTCTCAACTTTTGCCATTTTTCTCAATTCAGTGCCACTTTCCTACCTTCTTCGACAGCCATGTGTGAATGTTGCATGTCTTCTCAAACAATCCATTCATTTCTGTGCTGGAATTGATTGATTTCCATTTGCCTACTTCCTGTCTGTCCCAAATCTTCCTTACCAGATTACCTTCTGCATTTCTGCACATGTGCACAAACCACTGTAATCTGTTCTCTTTGTCCTTTTCTGCAATTGGAGCTAGTCTGGTTTCTGCTCTTATTTCCTCATTTCTTCATCTGTCCCACAGTGTGCATCCTGTCACTCATCTCAAGCACTTCATTTACATCACCTCTAGCTTCCTCATCTGCTATGCCTTTACTGCCCAGATTTCTGTACCATACAGTAGTACTGGTTGCACCACTGTTTTATTCACCTTACTTTTTAGCTTCTTTGGCATTCTTCTGTCGCCCACTATCCCATACCTCTCAACCTCTAAGTGTAAGAAATCTGGACAAAATCAAAAATAATCAGGGGATGAAGGTCCAAAATCAGGGACAGATTTTAAATATTGCACTCATCAACTTATAAACTTTGAAAGTTTCCAGAATAACATATTTTGCACTAGGTATTATATTAATATGCATTTTCTGAAGTCTGAAACTAAAATGTAGACTGTTATTTAGTGACTTTAATCCTCAATGATTTGCCAGAAAACCAAACATTTTATGAGAAACAGACTAAAAATATGAGGCAAAATTCTGGACATTCTGCAAATGTCTGGACAGTTCTTTGTAGCTGCTCTGATTCTGGCTTTGACCTCCTCATTCAGACTTCCCTTTTCCTCAACCTCCCATCCCAGATACATGAAGCTGTTACTTTTTCCCCTGCTTTCTCAAATTTTAGTTTCTTCTGATTTTTTTCCAGTTTGCTACCATGACAACTGTCTCATCTGCATTCTTTTTAATCCCGTATGCCTTAAGTTTTGCATTCCATTCCACCTATCATTAGCTGAAGTTCTTGCTCAGAGTCTGCCTGTAATGCCACATTATCTACATACAACAACTTTGTTGATCTGTCCCAACTGACCTGTTTTCTAATGTAGTCATCACCAGTATGAACAGCAGTAGGCTCAGAGCTGAACCCTGATGTACACCCACTCCCACTGGGAACCCCTCTGTCAGACCAAGCACTGTTCATACTCGAGTCACTGGGTCCTTATACATAGCCGACTCTAATTATGCCAGTGTTTCTGGGACTTTGAACCACCTCTGGACTGCCCAAGTCAGCTGTCTTGGGATCTTGTCGTAGACTTTCTCCAAGTGTAAGATAGGAATGTCCAGTTGGACTCTTTCCTCTTCTCTAGCTTTTTCTCCACTACCTTCCACACTGCAAACATTGGGTCAGTTATGCTGCATCCTGATTTTAACCTGACCTGTTCATCTCCCATCTTACTTCCTAGTATTCTGAGTATCGGTTTATCAATCACCGTCTTCAGCACCTTCATGCTGTGTGACAGGACTCCTATACCTCTGTTCATGTCACAGTTGTGAATTACCCCTTTGATCTTGTACATTGGATATTTTAATGTTTTAATAAGACCATCACATATGGAAATGATGACATCATACAAAGTGAAGTGATTCAGAAATGTATACAATTAGTGCATTTAATGGTGGTGATCCTCAATGTTGAATGCCATGATTTCTCAGAGTATAGGAGTATATACTGTAACATGTTGCTAACAGTAATTCTAGTATTGGCTGAACAGCAGGCTTTGAAGCTATTGTCTGTGATGTTGTACATAATCACCCCCAGCTAACATGCCATCACCAACATGACCAAAGCATTGTATAAACCACCAAGTGTAGAAAATAGAAGAGCACAACCAAGGTCAGGATCCACACGCTTTATTGAAGTCACTCAGACTCTGACATCTCGGCAAAAATACCTTCAAGGAGTAAATTCTAACTTATACACATCTGCCTGTATATACACACATTCAGTAAAATGAACCTAATTAATCAGTTAACAATTAAGGAGATATACAATGAATAAAAAACTTCCAGTTACATTCAAGATTCATTCCACACTGACAAAGTGTCTCACATTTTAAAATATACAAAGATTCTTTGTATAACAATACATTTTTAATATTGCCAACATCATATTCAGATAACTCAATTGTTTTCTAAAATAGTAGCATGTAGCTCAGTTAGGTCCCCCTCATGTTTTTATAAAAATGTTCTGCCACTGAACATTCCTTTTTGTTATTTAAAATATCTCTAACATGCTCCCTCACCCTTGCTTTAAAAGATCTCTTACTTTCTCCTATATAAAATCTATCACAAGGACTCCTAAGCGCATACATTATTCCTTCTATTTTGGAATTAAAGTGTCCCTTAGCAGAAAAATGTTTTCCATTTATCTTTGTAAAACTCAACACTACATGTTTACATATTACACAATTTCCACATGGGATCATACACCACTGTAAATTTTTTTCTATTAACATAATAAGAGGGCTAATAAATTTACTCTTAACAATAAAATCTTTTATATTTCTTCCAGTTTTCTATGAGATTTTCAGGGATCTATTTATCCATTGTGAAAAATCCTTTAAGGAATAAAGATACTCCCAATAAAACTTAACCCATTTCACAACCTGTGCACTTAAGCAGTTAAAAATAGTAACAAAGTATATATCTTCTTTCATTTTTCTATCTTTTTCCCTTACAAAATGTCTGTAGGATTTGGAATTTGAATATTTTGATATATACTGTTTAACAAATCTATCCCATGATTTCTGTAACAAATTAGTACTATAACCTTGGGATAAAAACATACTAATTGTCTGTGTTAACTCTTCTGTAAAATCATTCTCACTATTACATAACCTGTACAAATGTATATATTCCTCACAGGGTAATACTTGAATGGTATAATCTGGATGACAACTTTCTGCTCTTAAATAAAGATTGGCATTTTTGAATTTTCAATGTACACTTGTTTTAATCTTATTACTACCAGTTATATCTATATCTACAACTAAATAAGAGACCTTTTTATCAATTTTTAAACCATCAAATTCAAGATGGAACCTATTATTTTGTAGTTTAGCCATAAAACTTTCCACCTCATTTTTTCCACCTTCACATAAAAATATGAGATCGTCTATAAATCTATAATATTTTTTAACATATCTTTGAAAGAAATTAGATCTATAGATATACACGACCTCAAACAGCCCCATGTTTAAGTTTTGCTATGCTGGAGCGAAGGATGCCCCCATCGATGTTCCCTGTTTTTGATGAAAAAGTTTACCATCAAATTCGAAAAAGTTATTGGATAAACAGAAGTACACTAACTCGTTAATATACTCAGACTTGGGACTGTCACCTAAGAAAAATGTCAAAGCCTCTATACCAAAACTATGTTGAATAGTGGTATATAAACTTTTTACGTCCAAAATAATCCAAAACATATCCAAATTCCATTGTACGTCTTCAATCTTATTAAGAAAATCAAAAACATCTCTGATGTAAGAAGGAAGTAACACAACCTTTCAGTAAGAAATGTAATAGCCTTCCTATCTGATATAAAAAGTAATCCCTTCCTGAAAATATTGGTCAGCCAGGTGGATTATATACATTTTTGTGTATCTTTGGTAGGCAGCAAAACTGGGCCATTTTACACAACTTTATATTAAATTTATTTTTTACATATTCTTGAAACATATAACCCAGTCTAACTCCTTTATTAATTCCTGATACTTATCTATATCTGTTTTGTATATACTCACATCTACTTCAACATAAGTGTTCTTATCATTCAGATGGTCCACACACATATTTGCATATTGTGAATAATACATAATAACCCACTTGTTCCCCCTATCTGCTGGCTTGAAAATCACATCTTTTCTTTGGCATAACCTTATCAAAGCTTCCTATTCATCTTTAGTTAAATTATAGGATACTTTTTCTCTGTTCTTATTAAATATTAACAATTCCTTTTCAAGAGCAAAATTCAACTTTGTGTTGTAATGTTCAACACCTTCATGGTTAAATGGAGGAATAAACATACTTTTACTCTCAATTTTGCTTGTATCCAAAAAAATATGCATTTTTATCATTATCATTTTCAGATAAGCAGGAATAAAAACTGTCTTCCATAGTAGTGTCAGGATCAAAATCCTGTCCATATTCACACAATTTCATTAGTGTCACAACACATATTTACTTTAAAAAAGTTTTTTAAATGCAACTTCCTAACAAATCTGTACACATCACATTTTAACTCATGCAATCCATGACCAGAGCATTGACAACCACTACCATATGCACAGAGACACCATACACAAGGCAACAGTCACATGCTGCCCTCACAAAAAATTACAAAGATTGCATGGGGTTTTTAACCTCTCACCAGCAGAATATGAGACAAGCCCATTAATAGTCAGAAAGGTCTCAAATTATGGATACTTTTAAATATTAATAATAAAGACTTCTTTGTCAAATTAGCCTGCATTTTCAGAGTTACAAGCAATATGTGGCTTTACCATTTGTCATTATTTGTTGACTACAATCTACCCCAATTTTTCCAATCACCAATTTTGAGGAACAAAACATTTTTTAAACACCTTTATTAAATTATCACTGAAGATAGAGACACACGTATGTTAACAGTGAAGAAAACAAACCATATTGCTATTTACATACATTATATGTTTTCTTTCTTTTTTTATAACAACTGTCATACAATCCAACACTGCATACATTGCTTCATACCTTTTCTTAAAACCTTCTCCTCCTCCTAAACATTATTCACCATGTATTGCTCCCACACATTTCATTTATTTCTATTCAGTTTTCCCATTTCTAAAGATCCCACTTCGGAGAAATACCTGAAGAGCAGGAATACTTGAGATGAGGTGAGTGCTTATCCCATTAGATACCAAGGTGTATGTAGCGTAATACAGTAAGAAACATGTATGGGTTCTGATTGGTCAGCATTAGCATTAACTGATGTGGGTTCTGATTGGTCAGCATTAGCATTAACTGATGTCTTCCATTATAACACACACACATGAGAGTCAAACAATGAACTGTTTTAAAATAATTCATTTTTAAATTTATTTTGATCAACACATTTTCTAAGTGAAACACAGTGTAGGAGATGTAACATAAGAAATAATAGCACTTTCAGCTTATGGTTTTATGGCCCTGTTCTTAAAGCCACATTGACATGCATTCACACACTGGTTGGGATTCATAAATATGTAGTGCGTTGCACAGAGCAAATTCACATGGATAATGACAAGGAGCAGGGTGAGTGTGATTTTAAGCCACAGGATGGTTGTACAAAAGTCAAAAGCGTGTGGGTGGTATACAGTTCATGCTAATGATTTCACAATAACATGTAAACGAGGAACTCAATGCAAACAAACCACATTGTTTATGCAAATGGTAATGTGAAATGGCAGACTAATTCAAAAATGTATAAACTCGATTGGTTCTATTATAGCACACAGGCATTTTGAACACTAAGATTTTTTTACAACATTTATTTTATTGTTTTTCTAATTATTTATTACATAAACTATCAATCGATGACTGTTGGTTGGTGTGGAAAGCTGATGTATGCTATCTTATGGAGTTTCTTGAGTATCTTAATGACAATGTATGGGGGATAGAATTTAAGTTGACCTATCATTTGTCCAGAATAGTATTTCTTGATGTGGAAATCATGAGAAATCGGGACAATACATTGTCAACTAGTATGTTCAGGAAATTCCCAGAATTCAACTCATTATTACATGCTACCAGCTTCCACCCACAACATGTCATCCAGAATATACCCAAATCACAATTCTTAAGAGCTAGAAGAATCTGTTCTAACCAACAATCATTTCTTGAGGCTCAGGAGGATTTGACACGTAGATTCATTAGTAGGGTTTATCGTCCAGGTCTTGTGCATTTAGCCAAAAGATCTGTGTTCAATACTAATAGGGAAGATTTGTTATCATACAAAGATAAAAATGATACTTTCAAGTCACAACCATTACGTTTGGTAACCACATATGGACGTAATACACAGGGTTTTAAAGACATTATACACAGACATTGGAATGTTTTGAAAGCTGATCATACACTTAACTCTCTACTTCCCGAGATATGTTCGTTTTCATTCAGAAGGGGACAGACCATTGGCTCCAAACTTAGCCATTATAAAAGAGTTGGTTCTGATCCTCCCTCTTTTACCCAGTTGTCTATTTCAGGTAAACCCATTGTTGGATGCATGCCCTGTGGGCATTGCTCCTTTTGTACACGTGTTTCACGTACTTGTGAATTTAGCAGTAAAAATACTTCTGATGTTTTTGACATTAATTTCTGGGCCAATTGCAATACCGAGTGGGTCATCTATTTGGTGACCTGCAATTGTTCTGCTTTCTATGTCGGAAAGACTTCTAGAGCCTTCCGCCTCAGAATTTGTGAGCATTTGAGTGACATCAAAAACAAACGCATAAGCAATGCATTATATAAACATTGTTTGAAACATGCTTCTGCTTCATTTAAGTTTGTTATTATTGATTGCATAAAGGGGGAATGTAAAGACAAACAGTTCTGGCAACAATTATTAAGCTCCAAGGAAAGAAAATGGATTATAAAACTTGGAGCTTTGTTTTCACCTGGCCTTAATGACCAATTATAACAATTTTTTATGCTCTGTTTTGATTGGTCTTGAGGCATTGTTCAATCATATATATATGTTTGCATTCTGATACTCTGGTTTTTTATTTCTCTTTCTGTATTTCACTGAAGAAGGCTCCTTGGAGCCGAAACCGGTTTGAATTATTTGTATGTTGGTTTTTACCACCATGGATTTGTAGGGGGACTTTTTCCCTTATTCAATAAAGGAACTTTGGAAGTGACTGTGGCCTACACTTGCTGGCTTTTTGTGTTGCCTACTATAGAGCTTGGCTAACTCAAATAGAGCAATTTGGATGTATAGGTCAGATTTGGGCATAGTGTCTGAGTTTACATGTAAGATAGCAAATTCCCATGTAAGGGCAGATTTCCCATAACCCAGTTTCTCAAACTTGACCCTTAATGAGTCCCAACGATTTTGTGCATACTTACAGTACTAAAGTACATGTAAGAGTTCAGCAGTCTTTGAAGGACAGAATGGACAAAAAGGTGATATGTTTGGGTTAAATTTGTTCAGACATTCTGGCATGTAGTAGGCATTATTATTTATCATTAACTGAGCATAAACATGTTTTTTATAGGGAGAGAACTTGATTGTATTTACTATAGCCTGAGAGAGTTGGTTAAATTTTCATTCTTAACCTTCCAATATTGTGCATATGTGAGAGAGAAAATTGGTGTCTAATAGAAGAAATCAAATTGTATGTAACTGAGATCATCTTTTTCTTTTTAACATTAAGAGTTTCAGTAGGGTTTGTGCAAGATTTACCTCCTCCAGTACATTATCATGGATACTTTTAATCAAAGACACAACTTCTTTAATTTGTCTCAGCATTATAGTATATTTGTTGTCTAAATTGAGATATTTTTTTAATATTGTTTAACATACTGTCTTTTAATTTGTAGAAGTCACAGATGGTATAATTCTTAATTTGGGGGTATTGGTCTAAGATTATTATTTTATTACCTAGTTTAAGGTTTGGATTTAAATGAATTGGCTGCAGTAGAATAAGTGTGTGTGCTAATTGTAGGGAAGAAGGTTTTGAACTGAGTTGATTTTATGCTTGATTAAATTATGTAACTTAAGGCCTTTCAATATGGATTTGTTCATGAAAGGTAGAGCTTTGGGTTTAATGTTTGCTGTTCTGATATGATCGTGCCATAATTTGATCCAAAGTGGGGACCAATTAGAGTCTTTGGGGTTAGACTCTGCTATTAAGATGATTCAACTGGAACAAAATATGTCGTAGTATAACTTAAAATCTGGCAGTCCAAGTCCTCCCCTGTTTTTTGGAAGAATTAGCTTCGAGAAAGCAATTCTAAGAGTTTTTGGAAACCAGATGAATTTCATTAGAGTTCTATTAATTCTTCTAAAAAAAGCACATAGGAATGGTAGAGTTTGTTGCATTGAGTTTTTTTTATTTATTTATTTACATTTGTTGACCGGGAGTGTCCGACTGGACATAGGTCCATTTTCAGCGGAGGCCCGGGGAGAAAAGCTCCACAGTTAAAATAAACAGACAGTAGTTACATTGGATTACATAGCAGTTAACAATTTAACATAGCAATTACTTACAACATATTTACAGATGAAGAACATAGTACATCAGTAGACAACTAGAACCTTTATCTGTGAAGTACATAACAGACATTAACAAATGTTACAATAAGAAATTCCTGCTGTATAATAAGTACTAGGCTTATGAGCATCGGAGCTTGCTATAATCAAGGTAGTTAGTGGAGTAGAAAGAAAGGTAGTGGTTGGATGGGGTGGGTGATATTAGAGTGGGAGTTGCAAGGGCATAGCCAGCATGTTTTTAAGTGCGCTTTTAGTAAAGTTTTGAAGTGGGTGCATGATGGTATGGAGGTAATTGTGAGTGGAAGGGAGTTCCATAATTTGGCTATGGTGCAAGAGAATAGTGCTTCACCAGCAGAGTTATTGGCTTTAGTGATCTGCAAGTGATTTTTGTTGATGGATCTTAGTGGTCTGGTGGTGCGATAGGGTTGGAGTAGATTCTGGAGGGATGGGACATTTAGTGGATGATTTACTAGTTTGTGGGTGAGTGAGAGTTGATACCACTGAAGGAGGTGAGGGAGTTGATGGAGTATTTTGGGAATGTTCATTTTTATAACTGTTGTTTTATATAAGACAGAAAGTTTCATGTTTTTCCATTGATCCAAATCATGTTCAATATTTGTCCAAGATCTAAGAAGGTTATTTTTAAAATATTTTTTTATTGTGTTCAAACTTTATATCCAGGTATTTGAGTGAATAGCTGAATTTAATTTTGGATTCTGGAAAAAGAGATGAATTGTGTTCCAGCAGATTAATTGGAAATATGAGAGACTTGGGTGGATTGATTTCATAATTGGATGTTTTCGTGAAAATGTCAATAGATTTTAAAATGTTATTGAAATCAGTGGTAGGTAATTCAAAATACAGGTTTAGGTCATCTGCATAGGCTGATAGTAGAAGGTTATTATTCATTATTTTGTGTATATGGTGAAAGGTTCTTTGTGATAGATATAAGAATAAAGATTCAATGTACATGTTAAAGAGATAGGATGAAAGGGGGCAGCCTTGCCTTGTGCCATTAACTAGGTTTATTTGCTTATAGTAGGTTTTATTGATGACCAGTATGGTATAAGAAGAGTTGTATAATATTTTAATTATGTTTATGAAATCATTAGGAATTTTAAAATATTGCAATGTTAGAAACAAGAAATTCAAATTAACTCTATCAAAGGCTTTAGTGTCCTCCAGCGCCAGGAGGTATCTGGGAAACTTATGTTTCCCCAGTATTTGTATAGCAGCATCCAGTGTAAGGGTATTGTCCCACGTTTGTCTTTCCTGCATGAATCCCGATTGCTCTGGGGATATGATTGTAGGCAGAAGTTTTTTAAGTCTGTTTGCTAGCATTGTAGAAAAAAATAATATCTACGTTGATGAGTGATATTTGCCTATAATTTAATGGGTTCCCTTTGTCATTGTTAGGTTTTTTAATGAAAATGGTTTTGGAATTATTTAAATACAAGTCCTTAAATCCAAATTCTCTAATATGGTTGAATATCTTAAGAAGAATAGGAGTCAGTTTGGGAACAAAGGTTTTGTAGAAATTCGAGGTAAAGCCATCCGGACCAGGGGCTTTGTTCTTTTTTAGGCTTGTAATTGCATCTGCAATTTACCCTGATGAGAAAGGGGCTTCCAGGGAGTTGGTTTGGTGTTTGTCAATAATTGGAAATTTAACATTATTAAATAAATCATTGTAGATTTCTAGAGAAGGCATATCTTGGGGTCCATACAATTTCCTGTATATTGTTTCAAATATATGAATAATTTCTTGATTAGTAGTGAGTAGTTTGTTGTTATAAGTTATTTGCAAAATCATGGGAGGTTTTTGATAAATGTTTGTGAGCCTAGCAAGCAACTTCAAGGGCTGTTGAGCCCACTCTGTGTGATTAGCAAAACATTTCATCTCCAGGAAAGAAAGATTTTGTGAGTGCAATAAGTATATATCTTTTTGTAGGCTGAGGAGCTGGTTTTCAAATTCTAATGTGAAGATTCCTGGAGTGATTTCTCAACTTCCTGGATTTTATATTGTATATTAGCTTCCTTCTCTTTAGAAAGTTTTTTGTAGTAAGAAGCCTTTTGGATCAGCAACCCTCTTATTTTGGCTTTACTTGCTGCCAATAGAGCATCTATTGAAATATCACTTTAAAAGACTAGTTTCCAGATCATTTATTTTATTTATTTATTTATTTACATTTGTTGACCGGGAGTGTCCGACTGGACGTAGGTCCATTTTCAGGGGAGGCCCTGGGAGAAAAGCTCCACAGTTACAATAAGCATACAGTAGCTACATTGGATTACATAGCGATTAACAATTTAACATCGCAATTACTTACAACATATTTACAGATGAAGAACATAGTACATCAGCAGACAACTAGAATCTTTATCTGTGAAGTACATGATAGACATTAACAAATGTTACAATAAGAAGTTCCTGCTGTATAATAAGTACTAGGCTTATGAGCATCTGAGCTTGCTATAATCAAGGTAGTTAGTGGAGTGGAAAGAAAGGTAGAGGTTGGATGGGGTAGGTGATATTAGAGTGGGAGTTGCAAGGGCATAGCCAGCATGTTTTTAAGTGCACTTTTAGTAAAGTTTTGAAGTGGGTGCATGATGGTATGGAGGTAATTGTGGGTGGGAGGGAGTTCCATAATTTGGCTATGGTGCAAGAGAATAGTGCTTCACCAGCAGAGTTATTGGCTTTAGTGATCTGCAAGTGATTTTTGTTGCTGGATATTAGTGGTCTGGTGGTGCGATAGGGTTGGAGTAGATTCTGGTGGGATGGGACATTTATTGGATGGTTTACTAGTTTGTGTGCGAGTGAGAGTTGATACCATTGAAGGAGGTGAGGGAGTTCAAGCCAGCCCAGTTCAGCAAGTGAGAGACAGTGGTGACTACGGTAGGATGTCCCTGTGGCGAATTTGCTGATTTTGTTGTAGCAGGTCTCTATCTTGTTTAGATTGCATTGTCTTAGGTTGGCATATATTGGAGAGGCATAATGTAGGGTGGAGATAAGGTGGGAATTTTCTATTGAAATCTTTGCTGCTTTGGTGAGAAGTTGCTTATTTCTGTATAACACTCCTAGTTTTTTGTGGACTTTTTTATGGTCATGGATATGTGAATGTCAAATTTTAGTTTATTGTCTATTTCCACTCCTAGCAATTTGGTGTGTTCAGTTGGGTATATAGTGATGTTGTCTTTTGCTGTGATGTTAAAGTGAGAGTTGTTTTGAGTATGTTTGGTGGGTTGGAAGATGAGTAGTTTAGTTTTGTTTGGGTTGAGTATTAATTGGGCATCGGATAACCAAGTTTCAACAGAGCAAAAGGCTTCCTGTGTGACTTTTTGCAGTTTGGGTAGGGACTGGGCTGAGCAGATGATGGTTGAGTCATCTGCGTATTGTATGAGTGTGCCATGTTTGGTGGCAGAGGCTAGATTATTGGCGAAAACAGAGAAGAGTAGGGGTCCAAGGATGAATCCTTGGGGAACCCCTATGGAGACAGGTAGTTGGGGAGATATGTCATTCTGCCATACAATGGATTGATGGCAGTCAGACAGGTAACTCTGAAACCAGTTGGTGACTGATTGAGAGAAGTATATGTTATTGAGGACAGAGATTAAAGATAAGATCATCAAAAATACGATTAACTTCTTTCATGATTTCTTCTTTATCGAGAAGATTTGGATTTAAGGACCATGATAGGAAATTGCTTATTTGGGGGGGGGGGGTTAGAAGGAATAATTTTTAGGGTTATTTTAGAATCATCAGAAAGGAATCTGGGATTAGTTGCGTACATAATCTTTTCATTTAGGAGGATTTCTGAGATCAAAAATTAGTCAATCCTGGACCATGATTTATAGCAAGGGGTATAATATGTGTATGTCCCACTAGAATTAGAGTTATCTTTTAAGTAAAAAGGGTCACCTAGGGTGAAATCCATAATTAGATCTTCCAGAGCTGGCGATGTTTGAGCATTTTGTGTATTATGTTAGTTACATCTGGAGGATCTATCCTTTAAAGGATCAATAACTGTATTCCAATCCCCACCTATAACATAATCATGACTGGGAAATCTTAACAGCAAGTTATACATTTGTATAATAAACTTGTGTTGTCTTGCAGACAGGCCATAGACATTTAGAAAGAGGGTAAGTCTACAGGATATAGTTTGCACAATGAAAATAGCACCATCTGGCAAAAATATCTGATCCCTAGTCAATAATATCCTCAGTGAATGACTTTTTGATAAGCATAGCTACTCCTTTCGAATTTGATTTACTACCAGAGGCAATAATTGAGGTCAACCATGATTTATCTCTATCCTTATTTCAATCATCACTGAGTAAATGAGTTTCTTGGAGAAAGATAACATTTGCCTCTGATTGAAAAAGTAGATGCAGAATTTGCTTCTTTTTTTCTTATCCTGTAGCCCTCTAATGTTCCATGAGTCTATCACGCACATTTTCTGTCTATTAATTTGGTACATATAATGTCAATAGTGGTTTAGGAGGCCTCTTCCTCATGCAATAGTTAAGAGTGAAGCAATAAGAAGCAATAAGAAGTCTCTTTTTTCAGTTTATCTGTAGCACTCAAATCTCTCAGAGCTACCACTGTTCCTAACCACATAACTACTAAATCTGAGACAGAATTAAACAAGATACTTAACATATTCATTAACATATCAACATTTAAAATATGAGTATATACATAGCTCTCAAAAAATCATAGTATTACAATTAAACACATCAACATAATATACATGTTCTCAAACCCAAGATGGGGTAGTACCACAGCATCAAAACACTCTACAATTACACTCCTAACTTGTTAGATGGATTCACTTTAGAAGATCAAATTCCCAAAATCTCAAACCTCATATGGTCGAGACCAAAAGATCGAGTTTTGGAAACTCGAACTTCTAAAATGAAACCCAAAAAAAAAAAAAAAAAAGTCAAACATCGCTTTTGCAGGGGGACTTCGCCCCCCTGCACCCCCCACCCCCCTACTTAAATATACCAACTCCGAGATCGCGCTACAGTGGGGAAAAGGGAAATCTCCCATATTGCGCTGTATGCGGAAGCGCAAAATGGGAGATTTCCCACCTCCTGTCAACACCACAAAAAAGATAAAAACATTACGTACACACAGAGCGTACAAGAAGCCTTGCCTCTGTGTGCACGTAACATTTTAAGGTAAGTAAAGTGTTATTTTTTACAACTTTACATATTCGATTTACTGAAATGTCGATCATATGGTCTCGACCATATGACATTCGAGATTTCAGTAATTTGATTATGTAAAGTGCTTCCCTTGTTAGATACACCCTAGGTTTAGTGTGAGGAAGATTTAGATAATATATTAAACTAGTGTACATAGTAGAACATCTAATATATGAAATAGCATATGTAGTAAACAAAACGTTTACAGCTTTTGATTATACTCAGTCAATTGCTATAACAACTAAAGTCTAATAAACCAAATAAGCAGTACAAAATCAATTTTTATATTTAATATTTAACTATTATTAGCAGTGAAGTAATAGATATCCAGCCTAGAATATTACCTATTAAAGCAAGGTTAACTTAAGTTTAATCAGAACAGGTTAGTTAGACCGACCCAGATGTACTAATGTAGGCCTAGGCAAGTTTTAAATACTTACCATTATACAAACGTTAAGCAAACAGCATTAATATTTCAAAAAGGTCATTACTTAGCTTGAGATATAGCATTAACACCTGCAGTGTATGGGGAGGAGGTGCATGAATGCACCAGTAACTCACAATACAATTTTAATATTCCATGAAAGATGTGCATAAAATTCTATTACGCATTAAACAGGCACTACTATATCTTTGAACTTCTGATAATTCCAATGGTTTTATATAAAGCAGTCATAAAGTACTTTATATTAATAAAGCACAAAACATTCAGATTTCAAAACCATCACATTGCCAAGATATAGCCAGGCTATAGCATTAACAGAAAATAGACAGTTTGATTCTATTCTACTAAGTCAGCATGTTTTTGGAGAGGAAAAAAATATACATATATCTATATAGAAGCCTGTTATTTAGATAGTTAAAAGTTAAATTAAAAGTAATTGTTGAGAGCAGTCTGCACAATTAGACAAACAGACATAGTATACAAATACTCATACATAGAAATTTCACCAAGTCTTATTAGGCAGAGTCTATTGGCACTTGTGGCATGGATAAGGCTACTCAGAAAGTACTTGTCTAGGGATACAGTTGAAAAATCCACAGTTCATGAAATCTTCCTTAATCCTTTAGAATTAAAATGGGTAAAATTTTTTTTTTCCTTGTATTTACCTTGGTGTAGGACGAGACGCGGAAGTGGTTAAGTGCAGATTGCAACCTTATAAGTAGAACTGCCAGCAATAAAGGTAGATAGGGCCGGAAAAGCTGACCATGCATTTCCAAGTTCTCCCAATTTAGTGTAACAGCTAGAAGACTTAGAACGTTGAAATGGAGTTCAGTTAATGTGAGCTTAAATTAAGGCAACCGAAACAAATAAGGGATCTCTGCAGCAAAGGAAACGGCCGATAACAGTCAGCTGTTTGGATTTTCTTTATTCTGCGATTTGCATCTTAATGGAGGCTCAAACCATACGGTGACCAGGTGCAATATAATTCTTGCTGTCAGTGCTTTGGTAATGCTCCAAAAACCTTCAAGAAGGTTGTTTTACCTTCAGTAGGTGTGCTTACTGTGAACTTTTGGCTGTTTTGTGTAAAAGATAAGGTGTTTGGATATCTCATCTGAAATTTATTTTTTTTTTGTAATAAGAAAGGCATAATATGATGCAAGCACTTGTCTAGGTTGTTTAATCTGCATTGGCAAATCCTGTGCAAATGTGATTTTGTGCCCATTCCAGATTGTTGATTTTTTTGTTTTGCCGATATTAGAATTTCTCAGACATTCTGATAGTTTAATAATTTTGCATACATCTGACGGGGGGGGTGCTAGGGTTTTGAGACTTTCAAATTGCTCTGTGTGCTCTTTCTATTATAATTTCTTTGGCAAGAGATTTGTTATCCAACAGAGAGCTGAAAATCTGCTTTAAGGTATCTTGAAGCTGGGGTTGCTCACATGTTTCAGGGATTACTCTTATGAGAATGTTATTTCTCCTGCTCCGAGCCTTGAGGTCAGTACGTTTTTGATGTATTTCTTCTAAAGCAGATTCTTTAGATTTTAATTGTTTCTGTAATTCTCCAATCGTTAGCTCATTAGCTGTTGATTTAGCTTCAACATGATCCAAACGAGAGACAATTTGCTCCAGGATAGTTCCAAAGTTTGACATTTTTCAGAGAAATTTTGAATGGCAGTTTGTATAGGCATCAGTGCTGATTTCAGATCATCCTTACTGTAGGCCGCCTCTGATTTAGTTTTAGAACTTGGCTTGATTATTTCTTGTTGTTTTAAGGTTCATTGCCTTTTTGACAGAGTTTCTTTTTCAGGTGAGGCAATTTGTGAATACTTGGTCTTAGTTGTTTGTAAGTCCATATTTTCCAGCTCATTAGGCATGATCAGTTTTACCAGCATGCTGCTTGTTTACTACCTTTACTGCTATTAGGACCAGGCCTCAAAATACCATGTGTCTGTATTACAGTATTTCCCAGGGTAACAATAAGCAGTATTTTGAAGAAAAAATTAAATTTGTTGAGATCAGATGTATGCAGATTAATTACTGAACTGAGCTGGGTCACAGTTAAGATGAGATTCCGGACCGATGTTTCCGGATTATGAAGTTTGAGTTAGAAAGGTGAGGAGCTGTAAGGAGATAGTGTTCACAGGCAGTCCTCCATCTTGAAAGTCCCCTACTTTATCTGAACACTAAGATTTGTGGAGTACATCATGAATGCTGTTACCTGTAGCAACAGTTTAATATCCATCATGGCTTTAGAAGATTCTAGAATAACAGCATTACTTTCATTATTACAAATCGTAGCACCAGTACTAGCAAGCAAATAGACTACATATCGATTCTTTCTCTAAAATGGGAAATACAAATGTTTTTATAAGAAGATAACTACAAACAATCTACTCTCTGACATGGCTAAATTCATGTCAAATGGTAGTGTTAGTCCCTATCAAAAAGAAGTGTCCAGAGAGGAATTTTAATGACCTCTTCTCATAACCTGGTACATGTAATCATGCTGCATTAAGTTAACAGAATTTTCCATTCCTTTCCATGCAGACTTTATGTACTGAAGCAGTTAGGAAAACAGTCCTTGATCACATCAGCATGAACTGTTTCTTCTCATATTTCTTGATGCATCAACACTTGTACTGTACAAACTGAAGAATGCCGAATGCCAGTAATTGGCTAGTTATTCTTTGTGTCAGTTTGGCTTGTAACTGCAGTTAGAAAAATCATACATTAAAACTACAGATGCATGTAATACCCCCATTCTCAAGCAAGATCAGTACCACAGCAGCAGGTGTTAGCAGCCATCATCCTAACAAATGTCTGCAACTTTACACACAGCCGTTCCCCAAACCAAAGAAAGAGATATAGACAGCAGCAGACATACCATCAGCAGATTGTGGACTGTAGCCAAGTGGACAGAAGCATGATAAGTGACTTAGCTGAACTCTCTGCCCACAAGCAGAATTATACAGAATGCATATGGTCTATGTCTTAAGGTCTAAAGTTCAAAAGACTGAAAACCAAAATATCTAAAACTCAAAATACAAAAAATTGGAATTTGCCCCTTCCCCACTGTTGTGCTATCGCAGAGTTGATATATATACATATATATATATATATATATATATATATATATATATATATATATATATATATATATATATAATTATCAGGGGGTGTAAATGTTTTTGATTCTGGGTCTCAGTCTTTTGAGCTTTCGATCTTATGACATAGACCCAATGCATGATATGTTAAGACATGTGTAGCCTTAATAATCTTAGCTATGGTGGTCTAATTGGGGGGGGGGGCAGGTTAGGGATATCATAGATGTCCACATCATGAATCCCAAACCAGCTCCTTTATGTTGTGCTACAAGATGTGAAGGAGAATATCTGATTCCCCAAGAAAGTAAACAAGAAAATCAACACCATGTGGATATCTTATACCATATCCCTTTCTTGTGAGACCCTGAAAGTCATGAATGCACATATGATGTCATCAAGTCCCTATGTGTTCCATACAGCTGATGATATATCAGTTGGAAGGGGTTGCATTCTCCAGTCTGCCAGGTAATCTGTAATGCCCAGGCTATATACCAAAGATTCCTGCAGGACTTCCCACAGCATCATCTGGTTTGTAGGTGTGCATAAATGTAGGCAGGTCTATACAAACAGACACCACACAATCAGGGAGCAGATCATATATAACTTATTGTATGTAGTGAGTTGCATGTGATTCTGAATGTGCCCTAGAATCTGAATTCAGACTATTAAAGGGACACTTTTCATTTTTAGACATCTCAGGATGGACATTACTGCATAATTCAGGCAATTTCAGCAACACTTTTGTTGTGTGTGCCAAGCTGTATAACATGGAATTGTGCAAGCAAATGGAGCAACAGGTGAACATCTTGGTATGGACCTCCATAACTGTCAAAGCAGCAGCAGCAGCAGAGGCTGGGGTGGAACATGCAAGAGAAGAACCATAGCTCAGGCAGAGGAAGGTGCATTACATTACACCACTAGCAAAAGGCAGCACCTAGTCCACAACTATGGGACATGGGATAGACAGCACAATGTAAAATGATGTTTACATGCAGGGCTGTACAACAAGCCATGCCATACCCACCCAGGATAGTGGGTGGAAGGTCACAGTTATCATCACTTGAGCAGGTGGGGAGACACAGAGACAGGAGACTGCAACACTATAAAATGGGATAGGGACATGGTAGGTGAACATGGTAGCTGCATATTCTGGGTGGTTGTGGGTAATCAGGTATCACATCTTCCAGTAGTGGAGTCAAGCTCCCATAACAAGAGTGTTGGTCATATCTGCTTTGTTGGCTTGTGATGTTGAGACTCAATTCAGTCCTTGGCAATGAAGGGGTAAAACTATGGGGCCATACACCTGTACTCTGGTGGGACATGTCATGTGTTGAGCCTGGTAAGTATCATCATCCAGGTCCTGAATGGCACTCACAAACAGTGGTGACAGATCATGTGGCCCCTAGTAATACGAAAGAGGCAGAACTATGTATCTATATGGTGGATACCCTGTCAGGGCATCACATGTATATTGTCCATTACATAAATGATACCCACAAACAGGGGTGGCAGGCCATATGGTCACAGGTGACAGGAAAGGGGTAAAGCTATGATACCACACATGAGCACTCCGATGAAACATACTAGCTGTTTAGCCAGAGGAGCAGCACTGCACAAGGCTTGCAGGATCCCCAAGTCCAAGGGTGGCAGGCCTCGTGGCCACAGGAAATAATAATGTGGTCTCCGCAACTGCCTGTGTAGTCTAATTTAGAATGGACTGTACTGACCATCTCAGAGCCAGTTAATGCACATTCTCCTGTAAGCCAAAGAGTGCAATCATCACTTGCAATGCTGTGGGTTCAGGCATCTGAGCCTGTATCACTGACCTCCACATCCACTGATTAATACTAAGTGTTGTAACCATATCAGGGACAGACCTGGAGCCATGGCAGCAGCATAGCCCCCTGGAATCTCTCCCTTGTGGTGGGTATGCATACCTCAGGGCAGTGCGCATGTCAGATGCTGTATGTTATTAGGATACAAATAGACCCCTTGGAAATTATCAGGTACAAGATATCTGTCATTCCCTGGTGATGCTGTGTTTAATCAGTACTTGTACATGGGGCCTTTGTAATGGTTGAAATGAGTGACCCCCTCCACTGAAGTTTTGCAGACAATACCAATGTGTCAACAGAATGTGTCACTTACATGTTCACATCATCTTGAGCCACGGGTTCCCTACTGATGTCAGGGCTATTTCATTCTGTTGTGCTGGACTCAGCAACAGTGGAACCACTGCAACCATAAATATAAACATGACATTATTGCCAGCCGACGCACACACATATGCCTCTTAAGGCCCCTTTGCATGTATACTGATGCTCATGAATATAAAGCTACAGGATACGTTCACAGACATACCTTGTCATGCAGGTTGTAGCATTTTCAGAGAAGTATGCACTTAAGGACAGACATGCAGGCATGCCTTGGTTAATCATTTCCTTCAAACATGCAGCTTACTTCCAACAGTGTACAGTAATGGATATTACTAATCTTGTATTTTCCCATGCTGATACAAAGATGGTTGATGCCATCCCAGTTCCTACATCCAAGCCACCCACAGGTATGAGGGGCTGTTGACCCTATTGAGTGATTATCACTAAAACTCTGCAGCCTCCATCAGTCTCTTTATTATTATAGGTTTAACTCCTGGGGTGGATCTGCATTTTACAATGTCAAATACCTTCCCACTTGTATGTTGAACCATATCAGTAATGCCTGGTAAGTGAACACTTCAAGGTTCTGCCTTTTTCTGGTGGTCATGCCAATACTTGTACATCTGGAGGTGGAACATGTCATTCAAGGTCTATATATGGTACACTGCATTATGCACAATACCTATGGCCATAGCCTCCCTCATTTATGCACCTGGTTATCAACTGCAGTTAGTTCTAAGCACAGCTTCACCCATTAGCATACTGCAACCATGTGTCAACAAATGGTCCAGGTACCAAATTCCCCCTTCAGCACATCCTTTCCCAGGTTTCTAATGCTCATAGTTTGCACCCCAATCTCAGCCAGATGGTACAAAGCCATATCAGTGTGTCATGGGTTTCCCAGTTAAATATATGCTATATCATCTGCCTCACTGTCACTGACATCCACCAAAGAGTTTTTCCTATTGCAGAGGTACTTTACTGGGAAGGGCTCCCACTTAACTCTGTAAAGCTCCAGGTCTATAGAATCATTATTGAATTCCTCTTTTTCTCAGTTGTATTGTTGTGTCATTGTACAAATTGGTGTTGATGCCTTATAATATATTAACATGGGGTGCTAGCAGTGTAAAACTTGGCTTTAAATGATTGTCACTATTGAAGTGACACCATGACCCTATGTTCAACAACAGGAAATAGGGGCTATGGATGGATAGATGGATGGATGGATGGATGGATGGATGGATGGATGGATGGATGGATGGATGGAGAGATGGATGGATGGATGGATGGATGGATGGATGGATGGATGGATGGGTCACTTAGCACTGTAGTTATGCTAATGAAGCCAGTTAGCCAGGGGCAGCTCGTGGCATCGGGCTGCCGGACTGCAGCCCCCTCAAAATAAAAAATAGAAAAAAAAATATTATTTGAAATTTCACAGACTTCACGCATGCACAGTAGTCCCAACTACTGTCGGTCTATGCGCATGCTCAAGGCAGTCCAGCAGTCCCCATAGGGGGACACAAGGAGACGTCTGTGCACTTTAAAAGTGCACAGACTCGCTAGGATTATGGGTCACATCCAGACTGCAAGAGCAGCAGTCAGAACAGTCTCGTCGTCAGGAAGGAGCTTTGGGATCTCATCAGGCTTTGCTTGGGATCTCACGGGTCTTTGGAGTATTGCACGGGCAGGATGTACATTAGCTGGATATATTCAGGTAAGTGTATGGTGCTTTTTACTTTTATTTTACAATGTTTATACTGGATTGTGTGTGTATGGTGCTTTGATGTTTACACTGGATTGTAAGTGTATGGTGCTTCTGCTTTACAATGTTTATACTGGAGGGGTGTGTGTGTGTGTGTGTGTGTGTGTGAAAACACCCCAGGTGCTCATGGTGGTGTGGTAGGGAATACCTCAGGCTTGAACCCTGTACCCTGTATGCAGGTGTTAAAGACTTGAGTTCCCTACCCACCACCATTTGTAAAAAAAATTGCAGATTTTTGCCTCATATTCGATCTGATCTGTTCCTCATAATATCTGTGGTTTGTAAATGTTGCAATGCTTGATATTTGATGGTGTAGTAGTAGCATTGTTGCTCACAGCTACAGGTTCTTGGGTTTGATTCTTGGCTGGGATTCCTTCTTTGTGGGGTCTGTATCTTCTCCCTGTGTTTGTGTGGGTTTGCTTTTGTGTCCTCCCATGTTACAAAGACATGTCTGCATTATTTCTTCCTGGGCCTCTGCTGAAAATTGTTTTTTTGTTCCAAGTCAGACTGTCCTAATTAAAAAATGTTAAATAAAATTGACAGGCATTTGAATTTCAGACTTAAGGGTTTCTGAATGTTTAACGCCTTGCGTATTTGATGGTGCAGTGGTAGTATTGTTGCCTCACAGCTATAGGTTTTCTGGTTTGATTCTTGGTTGGGGTGGCTTCTGTGTGGAGTCTGCATCTCCTCCCTGTGTTTGTGTGGATTTGCTCTGGTGCCCTGCCATTTTACAAAGACGTGTCTGCAGTATTAATCCCTGCGTCTCTGCTGAAAATTGGTTTTGTTCTGTCCGCAGTAAAATTGACAGGCATTTGAATTTCAGACTTCAGGTTTCTGAATGTTTAATTCCTTGCATAATTGATGGTGCAGTGGTAGTATTGTTGCCTCACAGCTATAGGTTTTCTGGTTTGATTCTTGGTTGGGGTGGCTTCTGTGTGGAGTCTGCATCTCCTCCCTGTGTTTGTGTGGATTTGCTCTGGTGCCCTGCCATTTTACAAAGACGTGTCTGCAGTTTTAATCCCTGCGTCTCTGCTGAAAATTGTTTTTGTTCTGTCCGCAGTAAAATTGACAGGCATTTGAATTTCAGACTTCAGGTTTCTGAATGTTTAATTCTTTGCATAATTGATGGTGCAGTGGTAGTATTGTTGCCTCACAGCTATAGGTTTTCTGGTTTGATTCTTGGTTAGGGTGGCTTCTGTGTGGAGTCTGCATCTTCTCCCTGTGTTTGTGTGGATTTGCTCTGGTGCCCTGCCATTTTACAAAGACGTGTCTGCAGTTTTAATCCCTGCGTCTCTGCTGAAAATTGGTTTTGTTCTGTCCGCAGTAAAATTGACAGGCATTTGAATTTCAGACTTCAGGTTTCTGAATGTTTAATTCCTTGCATAATTAATGGTGCAGTGGTAGTATTGTTGCCTCACAGCTATAGGTTTTCTGGTTTGATTCTTGGTTGGGGTGGCTTCTGTGTGGAGTCTGCATCTCCTCCCTGTGTTTGTGTGGATTTGCTCTGGTGCCCTGCCATTTTACAAAGACGTGTCTGCAGTATTAATCCCTGCGTCTCTGCTGAAAATTGGTTTTGTTCTGTCCGCAGTAAAATTGACAGGCATTTGAATTTCAGACTTCAGGTTTCTGAATGTTTAATTCCTTGCCTACTTGATGGTGCAGTGGTAGTATTGTTGCCTCACAGCTATAGGTTTTCTGGTTTGATTCCTGGTTGGGGTGGCTTTTGTGTGGAGTCTGCATCTCCTCCCTGTGTTTGTGTGGATTTGCTCTGGTGCCCTGCCATTTTACAAAGACGTGTCTGCAGTTTTAATCCCTGCGTCTCTGCTGAAAATTGTTTTTGTTCTGTCCGCAGTAAAATTGACAGGCATTTGAATTTCAGACTTCAGGTTTCTGAATGCTTAAATCTTTGCATAATTGATGATGCAGTGGTAGTATTGTTGCCTCACAGCTATAGGTTTTCTGGTTTGATTCTTGGTTGGGGTGGCTTCTGTGTGGAGTCTGCATCTCCTCCCTGTGTTTGTGTGGATTTGCTCTGGTGCCCTGCCATTTTACAAAGACGTGTCTGCAGTTTTAATCCCTGCGTCTCTGCTGAAAATTGTTTTTGTTCTGTCCGCAGTACAATTGACAGGCATTTGAATTTCAGACTTCAGGTTTCTGAATGTTTAATTCCTTGCATAATTGATGGTGCAGTGGTAGTATTGCTGCCTCACAGCTACAGGTTTTCTGGTTTGATTCTTGGTTGGGGTGGCTTCTGTCTGCATCTCCTCCCTGTATTTGTGTGGATTTGCTCTGGTGCCCTGCCATTTTACAAAGACGTGTCTGCAGTATTAATCCCTGCGTCTCTGCTGAAAATTGTTTTTGTTCTGTCCGCAGTAAAATTGACCGGCATTTTAATTTCAAACTTCATGTTCTTCAGAATACATAGTAGCACAACCTTTTTGTTAGCAATTTTCTAAGTTTATAAGATGAATATTTTAAATTTGTCCCTATTTTTGGGACTGTATTCCCCCATTATTGGCTTCATCCAGGTTTTTGTGCTAAGGTTGACAGCTATGGCAAGAACTGAATTCACTGAATATGTTTGAGGGCTGTATTCCCTCATTACTGGGTTTGTCCAGGTGTTTTGTACTAAGAGGTTGACAGCTATGGTGAGAACTGAATTCACTAAATGATAGCCATTTAAGTTTCAGTCTTCCTCTCTTTTACAAAGCAGCTGATGTGGCGTAGTGATATGTTACTCTGACTGATTTTTGCTCAGGGACCTTGGCAGTAAAATATATGGTGGCAACACAACATTTTATTCTAGCAACTTTCCAAGATTATACAAGCAATGTTTAATGTGTCCCTGTTTTTTGGGCTTTTGACCCCCCCCAATACATTTTGGCTTTTTCCAGTTTTCTTGAGCTGCGAAGTTGAGATGCAGTTGAGTATTGAGTAGATTTTACAAGGAGCTGAGAGCTGCAGGGGAATAGAAGTTTAGTGCTTTGCCTAGTTAATACTATAGCACAACAGGTTGTGTACTTGCTTTTGATGCAGAAGGCTGTGGGTTAAAGTAGCTGCTGTAACAACTCTTCACTCTGATGAAACCTGTGATGTGAACGGGTGAAAGCGCTAAGTGAAGGAATATTTGGTTCTACTGTTTTTGATTAATAAATAGTTACGAGAAGTTCTGGTTGCGATCCGCTTTTTTATCGTTTTACAAGTTTTTAAGTGTTTTTTTTCGTGAGTGGATATTGGTGTTTCGCTTCCTGACCTTCTACGGACTATTATATACCACTATATACTATTTTTACATGTTAAAAAATATTACGGTAATTTAAACACCCACGTATTTTCTTGTTGAACTTTTTCTTATGGAGCAGCTACTTCAGCAACAACTCTTGATTACTCAACGCCTTTTAGAAGTTCTAAAAGAGCAAAGCAACACAAACGGAGCTTGTAGAGAGAAAGTTATTGGTGCTGTCAATGAAAATTCACAAAAGAGGGACAATGTGGTTGTCGAAAATGGTAATATTTCTTTGTCTGACACTGATGAGCAGAATTTTACGTTGCATTCAACGCCAGGAACTTCACGCAGTAACCCCGTAGCCAGTTATTGTCCGACGGATTCGATGGGCGGTAGGACAGTGCGTACCACGGAAGTAGATGGAGGGCACAAGGTTCCAAAGCCGAATTCGGAGAGGAATGCTAGGGACGGGGGTGTTGGCGTTCGACATTTCGATTTCAAAATTCCACAACTGGATGAGGTACTTTCCATTCCTCGTTTTGGACAAACATATACTGGTCGTGACACGGAATCGTTACAGAAGCAAATAGAAGACTTTGGTAAAATTTTGCGGAAATACAAAGCATTACAAATGGATAACGTGTATTTAGAAAGATCTTTGGAACTCAACCAGGTACCCAAGGGACTCAGGGTTTTTAAGGTACCGTTTGGTTTTGAAAAAGACAATGAACTGTTTAATGAACTTACAGATATATTTGACAACACGGGTAAACAATTGATGAAATTGATTGTCAAAAACAACAATGTTAAAATAGCTAAGTTAAATGTTGAATTAACTAGACTAGACAACAGTATTAGAAATGACTTATTATTTGAACACAATAAGGGTAAATTTGATAACATGTTAGTGGAAATTAATAGATATGTTAGCAAAGGTTTGGAAAACAAAAATGAAAAATTGCAAAGAGATACAAACGATTATTCATGTAATAAAGCATACTGTCATTTTAAGGATTACAAACTCCTTTTTAGGACAACAGGGAGTAACAATTACAATGTCAATGTTAATTATAATGGTAACACAAATGTGACACACAATAACAATAACATGACGCTTAGAACAGAATTTCGAAGAAACACAGGAGTTCAGGATGAACAGGCCAATTTAGAAGATGAGCATTTTTTAGAAGAGCCTGCCCTTCGGAGATCAGAACGCTTGAAGGAGCGTTACCGAGGGCAGGGGGGATACGTTCAGCAAAACTACAGGAACAGATTCAGGTAAACATGGCAGGAATACTGAATAACAACAAAAAACTGGTACTACAAGCTGATAATAGGGAAAATGAAGCCAAAAGTTGTGTTGATAAAATAAATGACGATGAAGTTGATGAATTTAAAGAAAGAGCACAAGACTCATTGAATGAAAATGCTCAAACATTCACAAATATGTGTGAAATTGATTTTTTTCATTTTAGGGACTTGAATGTTAGTGAAGAAGTTCTTTTAACACAGAACGATAACGACTTAAAGTGTGATATTATTACAGACGGTGGATTTTCTGTATATAATTATACAGAAAAACCATTAAGTGAAAACGATGTATTACTTTTTAAAAAAGGTTTTAAATTTATTCCTAATTTTAAGGTAGACATTGGAAATGTTTTGTTAAATTTAAAAATTTATGTTAGATTATTAAATTTGAAAATGTTTTTTAAAAGTAGGACTGACACTGATCTGACAACAGAAACTAGGAATTTTACACTAAAAAGGTCAAGTACTTTCATACCACCTAGTAATCCTGTTATTCACCTTTTTGAAATGCTATGTGAGATACAAATAAGAAAAGGATGGAAGGAAACATATCTAACAGAGGACAACTTAACAGTAGCAGAAAGAAACTGTCTTAGAGAATTAAGTATGTCTAATGACTTAAGAATTATGAAACCAGATAAAGGGGGTGGGGTGGTGATTATGAACAATTTGGACTACCAGCATAAAATGATTCACATGTTAAGTAATGATACGACTTATATAGCAGTTTCAAGATATGATATGTTAAAAGCTTATACAAAGATTGATTGGCTATTATATGACTTGCTTATTGAAGGTAGTATTACGAAAGAAGAATATGATTATTTATTAGTGGAATATCCGATCACCCCATCCTTATTTGGGATACCTAAAATACACAAAAACATTTCAAACCCACCGTTCAGACCTATAGTGTCAGCAAAACAATCTAAAACTGAAGCAATAGCATGCTACATTGATGTTAATTGTTGTGATGTAGTGAAAAATATTAAACACATATTGAAGGATTCTTGGAATTGCTTAGAAAATTTAAAAGAATACGACAAGACAGACTTAGAAAACACCTTTATTGTCACAATAGACATTGTTAATTTATTTTCCGTAATACCTCTTGAAGAAGGACTGCAATTGTTTGAGGCCAGTTTAGAAAATTATGGTAATTTTAGTACAGCAAAACGGAAATTATTGGTAGAACTTATGGAAATGGTTCTTGAAAAATAACTTTTTTCAGTTTGTGGACGAATACTATAAACAAAGTTCGGGTGTAGCAATGGGTGCAAGATGTGCACCTGTCTATGCAAACTTAGTTTTGGCCATGTGGGAGAAAGAGAAGGTCTTCACTAGTAGTTTTTGGTCAAAAGTAGATATGTATCTAAGATTTTTGGACGACATCTTATTGTTTTGGAAAGGTACACTAGAAGAGATGGAAGAATTTGTTACATACTTAGGGAGTACTACAACATTTTTAAAGTTCACATATAATATTAACAAAGAAGGATGTGAGTATCTGGATATAAAACTTAGGAAAACAACAGGAAAGATAGAATCGAACATTTATCATAAAAAGACATTTTCTAACTCCTATCTTCATTTTAAAAGCTGTCACCCCTATTTCCAAAAGCGTAATTTGGTTAAGGGGCAAATGGTGAGGCTTTCAAGGATTATTAGTGAGGATGGTGAGTTTTTTCAACAGATAGATATTCTATCAAATATGTTTGTGGACAGAGGTTATCCAAACAAACTACTTGATCAAATTAAAAGGGAAGTAAAAGAAAAAAGACACACTAACTTTAAGCCTATATTAAAATATGGCATGTGTCAGAACAAATTAGAAAATAATAAAACTGGCCTAAAAAATTCATGTGCATTAGTTTTACCTTACACTAGTAACATTAAAACAATGTCAGAAAGTATAAAGGAGACATGGAAGAATTTGTTTAACAATCAAGTGGAGATTTTGAACAGTATAGGTAATGACCCTACAATTGTTTTTAGTAGAGGTAAAAATTTGAAGGATTATTTTGAAAATGAAACATTACATAAAAATTCTCAAATGAGAAAATGTGGTTTTTGTAGATGTTGCAGGTATATAAACGATGGACCTTATGCTACCATTAAAGGTTTTAATCAGACTGTTAGATGTCCTGGGCATGTAAATTGTAATACGAAATTAGTAGTATACTTAGCCACTTGTTTAACTTGTCAGGCATACTATATAGGTAAAACCATTAGGAAGCTTAGGGAAAGAATTACTGAACACAACAGAGATATTAAAAATAAAAAAAACACTAATTCTCTTTATATGCATAGTACAATATGTACAGATTTTAAGAAATTTCTATTTTTTGTTATTGATAGAATACCTCAAAATTGTATTAAAGAAGGAGATGTTAACAGTCTGTTAGAATTAAAGGAGTGTCTTTGGCAGTTGAGGTTAAATGCATGTAACCCACCAGGTATTGATGAACATACATCTATTGCTTGTTATTTAAAATTAAAATCTTATAACATTTAGTCTAACATTATTTGTATTAGGAATATTTTTATAAAGATAAATTTAAAAATTGAACTTATTATTAATATTTTTATTAATATTAACATTATTTATTTATTATTATTTATTAATATTTATTAATATCTATTAATTTTTATAGAATTATTTAAGGAAGATAAAACATTCACTAACATTTATTTACACACATACACACACACACAAAGGGCCTTTTTAATGTAGATTTTATACTGTTTTTTACACATGCTATGGATACATTTTTTTTGTGTGTCACATTTTGGGAGTATACCCTTATGTATTGGATACAATTTTTTATATAGAAACCATTATTTAACATCGTACAGCTTTTTAGTAAATACACTTCTTTGTATTATTTAACAAATTTTTAAGACAGCCGTCTTATTTTAATTGTTAATGAGTTAATTAATTAATTAATTGATGTGTTTGGATAGTGTTATCTATTTAAAGTAGCTGCTGTAACAACTCTTCACTCTGATGAAACCCGTGATGTGAACGGGTGAAAGCGCTAAGTGAAGGAATATTTGGTTCTACTGTTTTTGATTAATAAATAGTTACGAGAAGTTCTGGTTGCGATCCGCTTTTTTATCGTTTTATAGATTTTACAAGGAGCTGAGAGCTGCAGGGGAATAGAAGTTTAGTGCTTTGCCTAGTTAATACTATAGTACAACAGGTTGTGTGCTTGCTTTTGATGCAGAAGGCTGTGGGTTCTACTCCCACAAGGGGTGGATGCTGCCCTACTGAGAATGTTCTTCTTGGTGAAGATACTAACTATGAGTTCGTTATCAGTTTGCCATCCATTTCCTCTTGCAATATTATTACTAGCTTATTTTTTTAATGTAATATAGGCAATTTATTCCTGAGGGGCAACAGACACTTTATTTTTCGATGAAACCATGAAATATAAAGGTGATTGCTAGCAGCAACCGCTTCATTAGTTACAGATTTCTTTAATGTGGAATTATTTAGATGACTTACTTCAGAGATTGTGCATATTTACTGATAATGGACTGTAGAATTGTGCATATTTACTGATAAAGGTGGACTGTAGAATTGTGCATATTTACTGATAATGGTGGACTGTAGAATTGTGCATATTTACTAATAATGGTGGACTGTGGAATTGTGCATATTTACTAATAATGGTGGACTGTAGAATTGTGTATATTTACTAATAATGGTGGACTGTGGAAGTCTGAGTAGACTTTTTATGATAAATGTTCTCAACTGGGCAGTTTTGCCATTATGGGTGCATATGGTTTGTTTCATTGCTAACTGGAAAAATGTTCAAAACAAATTTAAAACACCCTCTAACAAGTGTACTGTATTGTACAAGGAATATAATTTTAGTACAATGAGGAAGGTGTATCAAAGAGCACATGTATGTTTCATATGCAAGGGGCCTATGATTCGAAAACAGCCCAAAATTAATCTTTATCTGCCACTGGCAAAATGTATTTTCTTTGAATGTGGGTTTCAATGCTGTTTCAATGAATGTGAGTTTCAAGGGCAGAGAAGTTTTAATGCTAAGTTTTCATTGTGAGACTGCATTGCTTTGTTTAACAGATGACTTAGTGTTTGTGCTGTAAAATACAAAATAAAACTTTCAAATGAAGTCCAACTCATCATAGAAGTAAAGCAGTATGCACATTAGTGTTTATGGTAAATGGAGTGAAATAGCCAAGTATAATGGTTCATTGGAATGGCTGCAGAGGCTCCATTCAACCATTAGTTTGTCAGGGGAGGGGGGAAGGGCAGCAAACTCAGACAGGCCCAGCTGAACTATACCTCCCAACTGTCCAGATTTTCAAAGAATGAATAGATTTTTGCTTCTTATTTTTGGTTTGTTGTTCATAAACTTTGTAGTTTTAATTCCTAAATGATTTGCCAGAAGTCACTCAATAATAAGTTTCAGACTTCATAACCTTCAGAAAAATGCATGTTAAAGTAAGAGCTGTTCTATCAACTGTCTCAATTTATACAAGAGCAATTTTTAGTACTGTTTATATGTGCCCCCAATATATTTGGCCTTGTTCAGATTTACTGCATTAACAGGTTGAGAGGTACATGCAAATAAATTGCTTTATAGAATTAGGCATAGCCAACCTCTCAACTGTCCCCAATTTTGGCTCAAAATGTTGCTCTTCCCCTAATAATCCCTCCACAAAATAGCAATTTTGGAAGAAAACATGGAGGGTTTACAATTAAGAAATAACTGTAATAATCAAAGTTATAGATTACTTGAAATGCATGTAGATTCTTTTATATTTTGTCAGCTGCTCAAGGTAGCAGTACTAATATTAAAGTGTCCCTTCTTTGACAGGTAGAAGCTGTATTGTGTGTCTATTTTATATTTTGCATCACATTTTTGGTCCATTTTTCATAAAATTGTGTTTTTGGCAAATTAGTGACAAATCACTAAAGACTGAAGTTAGAAAATGACAGACATTTGAGTTTCAGATTTTATACCCTTCAGAAAATTCATACTAATGCAAGACCTATTCTATTATCTTTCTAAGTTTATTAGAGCAATATTTAAAATTGTCCTTATTGTTGGGCATTTGTCCCACTTCTGTGTATGGCTTTGTCCAGATTTCTTGCTCTTGAGGTTGAGAGGTATGACAAATGTGTCAGGGCCATCACAGTCAGCCAGAGAGATTTCAAATTGTGACATGCTTGTTGCACCCCACTCCCCCATGTAGTGACTCTGGATGTGTCCAAGCAAGGCAAGGAGTAGTTGTATCTACCTTGGATGGGGAGGACACACTGCATAAGTACTACAGTGGCTTTTCATCTGTCCTTGATTTTGCAGAATGGTCTGGTTTCTGTCATATTTTTGTACTGTTGATTTATGCTTATTACTCAGATTTATGCTTATTACTCAAAGTGCCTGTTGCTCTGTGTTTTTAAGTAGCAATGCTTTAATGACCATAAGGTAAGCTTGTCTGAGAGCGTAAGATGCAAGTAAGCTTTAATAAGCGTACTGTTAAAGAAGTGCCAACATTGAAAGCCTTTCTGTTGTTGCCATGCAGAGAATACTTGACTAGATAATGTATAAGCCTTGGGTATTAAAGGACAGGATTCCATTATTTTAAAAAGCTCATTACACTTGTTGGAGACTTCCAGTCATCTCTACAGACTTTATCTGTAAACTAAACAGAATGCCAATCATGTGTGGTCCATAACCTGTACAGTAATCCTTTAAGCAATGTATCTTGAGCTTGTTTCTTGTTTGCTTTTCATTTTTTACTTTTATCATGTTTTCCCCATGAAACAAGTTGTCAGGCAGCAGGTCTTTTTTGGATAAGAAACATTGTTACAAGTGGGGGCATCACATAGATTTCTACTTTCAGCATGTTACTTGGTACTTTAATAAAGCTGAATATATTATAATTAGGACTGCAGTGCAAGGAGAAGTGGTTTGAGTTGAGTGCTTCTGGTTTTTCTTATACTTGATTTTGACTGGCATTCCAGTAATGTATTTAAAAAGTAATTTATTTTTTCATGCCTCACAACCTTTTGTTTCCATCTAGATATTAAGTAAGCTGTCATGCAGCCAATGCATTGAAATATTTTTATTCTTCTACACTTATTTTTGTCTTGATTGGACTTTCATAATGATGGTTTGCCACCCAGGGCAGTGTATTTAATTAAAGTTAGTTTTTTATGGTTTTGTGCATAGCTCCTCCCCTTTCTGGTTGACCACACCCCCTCCCCTTGACCCCACCCATTCAGCTGTCTCCTGCAGCCCCCCTGTGATTTGAAGTCACCAGCCGCCACTGCAGTTAGCACCACTATCTGTGAATCGCTGTACTAATGAAACATGTCAGTGTTAGCCATGCACCTCGCCGTGCCTGTTTATCATGTGACCAGGATACTTATGCATATCGCATGTGTACACCATGGTGTAGTGGTATGGCCATGTCTTTGTAGGGTCTATATTAGAAAATTGAAGTTTCACAACTTCGAATGTCCTAATATTGATGCCTATTCAGTGAATTCTGAAATTAGCGAAGCTGCAGAACACCAAATTTCTTCCTAGGGAAGGAATTTGGTTGGCAGTTCCTGTGGCTTCAATATTTTCAGCACTGTGGTGGAAAGTTATGGGTCAGGATCAGGCAAGTGTACGATTGTGTGGCTGTAAGGGTTAGGGCGCAGGGTAGGTGAGTTAGGGTTAGGGCGCGGGTCAGGTAAGTGTGCAATTGTGTGGACGTGAGGGTTAGGGCAGGGTGGGTGAGTTAGGGTTAGGGCGCGGGTGAGGTGAGTGTGTGATAGTGACAGACCTTAGGGTTAGGGTTTGGGTTAAGGTAAGTGGATAGCTAGTGGTGTATGTACAGTTTAATGTAGGGTTAGATATAGGATTTTTAGGTGTATGTGTGTGGATTGCTGTTTGTTTGGTGTGCTTGTGTTGTGTGTATGTGTGTCGGAACAGCAAATTTTTTCCCTGGATGTTCGATATTGTCAGCATTCACTGAATAGGGTTTGATAATAGAACATTCGAAGTTTTAAAAAGTCGATGTTCTAATATAGACCCGTCTTTGTACTCCAGTGCATGATTCTATTGTGAGAAGCACACAATTCACAAATATGCATTCATATACGCAGGGCTACCATTCTACTTTTTGAGCAGATCTGGGGGAGGGAGGGAGGGACGCTGGTGACTTCAGCCAGTTAGGAATGCAAGGTTCCAGCTTGATGCATTAGGGAGACCAAGATTTTCTTGTTTTTCTCATGGCAGTTAAGGCAGCCCTTTGCTAAAGATGGATGCTTGGCATGAGATTGCTGAAATGGTGAATGATGTCACTGGGATGACTTATTCTGGTCAGAAGTGATGTCATAGGTACAGTGAAACTTAAGGATACATACTTTGTTGTCTGCTGGCAGAAAAGTGGTAGCTGAACAGGGTTGGGTGCCAAAGAAGATGGAATGCCTTTTTTGGCAACAGGGTGTGTATGATGTGTGAGCTGCTCCACTGTGCAGCTACAATTATGTTTGTAAAATGCATGTGTCATATGTTTTTCCTATTGTGCCATCCTAATTCAGGCTGTGCAGGTCAATGCCTGTAATCCTGGGTTGGCAGAGGCCACCAGGTCTGCCTTTCTTTATAGTGGAGCCATATGATGGAGGGTTAACTGGTGGTCTGTGTGTATGCTCCTGAGGAGGAAAAGTCTCCTCTCCTGACAATGGACCAGAAGGGTGTCCCTTGATCTCTCAATATCAGTTGCAAAGGCTGGTGGCTGTTGAGGTACACATGCAATTATATAATTGCCATAGTAATATGGAACACATTCCAGTGTGGCTGCTGGAGTTAGATAACTGACAGGCCCCATCGATCAGGTAACATTTGTCATACAGGTCCCATCGATCAGGTAACATTTGTCACACGGGTAAGTGATGCCTGGATTTTTTGCCATGTGGGTAACCTAACCATGCCAAAATCCCACACTGTGCCTAGCCTGGTGTTTTCCTTCTGTTATGCATCAGTTTCCATTTTTTTTTCATTGTCCAGTGTTCCCCATCACATCCTGTCCATTCTGTGTAGGTCTATGTTTATAGACTGTCTTCCCTACCTGTTGCATGTATCCTACCGTGTCCGTCTGCATGTTCTGTGTTTATTTGTATGTCCCTGTGTACTTGCCCATCTCCTTCTATCTACTGACAGCCATCCTTCACTGCCTTCTTCTCCTACACATCTTTTGTAACTCTCAGTAAAGGGCCTGTTTGCACACATAAAACAATCGATTTTTATTCTCCTCCTTTTTATCTTCATGTTTTTAGCTGTTCTTCATGTTCTCTATCCACCCTGTTTCTTCATTTGTATAATAAACAGGGCTGGCACTTTTCTGTACACATCTACACTGATCTATCTGGTAGCTGTTGTGTTACCCTTCTTGTGCCAGATGACCACGGGATGCAGCAGTGTGGTCCTATGTGGCACATGTGGGCAAGCATTTATTCCAACGTGGTGGCCTGCCTTAGTTGTGATGTTTGTCACATCAGTCATGTGCCCTACTATAGTGTCACTGCTGCCATAGAGCAGACTAGCAGTGCGTGTTCCACTGTTGCTATGCCTCTGTTTTCTTACATGGTTCTTTGCTCAGAATTATTTAATGTTTTATTACCTTTAATTATCCACAAGCCACTTCATACAGTAACGTCCCAATAAATTAATTCTGTGCAAGTATGCAGTGCTTGTTTGATGAATTCCAGCCACAGCTGGTAAGTTTCTGGTGAAGAAGGATGCTATCTGCTTATAGCTATGCCCTTATGTCAGCCATGCAATATACCATATCACACACAAACTTATTGTTTGTGTCTTTCGGCTTTTCCCGGTTAGGGGTCACCACAGCTGAACTCCGGTCTGCTAATGATTGGCAGTTGATTTTTACGTACCAGCTTGCCAGGCCTGATGCACAACCTTCAATGAAGGTACGCCCATTCACGCATGTCTCCACGCAGAAGACGGTCTAGCTGAGAATCGAACCAGACAGCGTCTTACTGTGAGGCCACAACACTACCGCAGCACCACCACCACCACAGGTCATCACACACATCACACACAAACTTATAACTCTGATAAAATGAAAAGGACTTAAATATGCTCTAGGCCTCTCGAATAGATTACTCATCTCTTGAATGTTAAAATGCAACTCATTAGAAAGTGATTAAAAATGTTGGCACAGTTATCAAGCTACTACTAATAGATATGAAAACAGTATTATAATTGGAAATAAAGCAAAACACATTTTACAACAGTTCTGTTTTTGGAATGTTCTCTGGTATAACCATTTAAATTCCATGTGTTCAAGTGTCATGCAACCATTTTAAACCTCAACAAAATTGCCATGCGCCCAGCTAAGTCAGCATCCTCTTTTGTAATTATTATTCTTTAGTGAATTCCTTCACACATTAAAGGTATGGAAGGATTTTGTTGACTGTTTATGTCTGAATAGGATCTACATAATGCAGCATTTCAGTAGTACCCACTGCCATCCTTAAACTAACATGATTATTACATACGCTTTCTTTAATCTTGTACATGTTTTAAAACAAGTACGTTTATACAGCAGTGCATTATTTTATTTTGAAATGGATTTTAATGAAAGAATATGTAGGGAAAAGGCATTTATTATGCAAGCAGCTGTGCCATACATGCTGTGCATTTTCACTGGTTACAGATGCCCACTTATATCATTTAGATGTTGGATGGAAACACATATCACTATATACGACACACAACGATTTAAAAAACATTGTTACATTTATTGCACCTTGACTGACACTGGCATTGATGTGTTGCTTTTCAGTCCCATATCCGTTAGATAATAAAAAATAAAATGTCAGAACTGCTAAGCCAGGCTAACAAAGATTGTATTCTTATAGATATAAAGAAAAGGTAGACAACAGCATTCCTACTCATTTTTTACTGCAACAGGGAATATGTTTACTGGTAGAATTGCTATGGGTCCCCAAAACTTAGGAGATTTATTTAAGAAAGCGACTCCGGCTTCAAAACACATTTAATGATGTCTTTTCAAGCGTTACAGATTACAAAGGTTTTAAACTCACTGAAGTGTACTGCATTCTGCAATATGTTAGTCTGAAAAATTATACTATCTAAACCGTCTGTAAAATGATTCATTTTAAGTGAGCTGTTACTATAAATATACAGACATGTTTATATATGCTTAGAAGTAAGTATATAGGCAGTTACAAACTTTTGTAATTGTTCACAGTCATATAATGATAATTTTCACTCTGCAATTAGAACAAAAACAATCACTTTTTTTTGTCACACTCCATTTCCTAACAGTTCCATACCGTCTTTATCTTTGCACAGGCCTTACTAGAGCTCTTTTGCATTCTGGAAGATGTATGAGTCCTCCAGTTAATGTTTCACAGCTCAGAGATTCTTTAAAAGCTTTAGAGGAGCTTCCATTAAAGTTGAAAGATGCATAATGAGAACCTCTGGCACAGCACTTTATTTCCTAACAACTCTGTACTGTCTTTACCTTTGTACAGGTCTTATTGGAGTCCTTTTGCATTCTGCAAGATATATGGGTCCTCCAGCTAATGTCTCACAGCTCAGAGATTCTTTAAAAGCTTTAGAGGAGCTTCCATTAAAGCTGAAAGACACGTAATGAAAACCAATACAGAAGATGCATGACACGTTGTACAAGACTGTACCACTGTGCACTGACCATTGGGCATTCTGTCTATTAAGAGGCATATGTACTCAGAGAAGACATTTACTGCTGCAACAAGCATCTTTTATTCCCATAACATAAACTTGAATAGCATTCTGTGCACCATAGTGTGCTGTTGTGCACCTGATGTCTAACAAGGGGAGTACATGAAGGAGTTCATGAGGAATGTGAATTGCACATGCATACCATATCTTCTTTTTAATAATCTCTGCACTAGAATTCCAGTACAAAAGCCGATTATGCTTTAGAACTATTGCTATGATCTCGACCATGCATTGAAGCAAACAGATCAGCATTTTTATTCACTGAGCTTTCCAGTGGTGGGACTGTTTAAAAAAAATCAAGCTATTTGCTGGAGGAGTTTTGACCCATGAACTGTAGATTGGGTCTGGCAGAAGGAATAGCTTTCCTCAGCCCTTCATTGACAGCTGCTTAATTCTGAATAGGCAGCAGTGTTCTCATAGTTTGTTACGGGGGGGGGTCTTGAAATTTTGATAGGGTGTTAGTAGTATGAAGGTTGCCCTAGAATCATTCCTAAAATTTCCAGTGTCCCTGGTTTTACCTTTACTTTAAATGAAACAGCTTTATGGGGTCCGAATGGAAAGATGATAAGTCAGCAAGCAAAGGAGAGTAGTATTGCAGAAACTGAACTCATCCTCAAGTCTTGGTGAGTACCTTCACAAAGTGGACCCTGTTTTTCACAAAATCTCATCAAGATGACACTGATATATAGACTGCATTTATATAGCATATATCATGGAGAGAAGTAGGTCAAAAATGTAAAAAAGACAGCTGGGTGCACAAGACCCAGGATAAAAGAAGTGCCCAATCATGGTAGGTGCACTGGTGCCAGGACTGGAAAAAATGACTGTGTAGAATCCTCAAAATACGGAAACATTCCTATAATGGGGCTAAGTGAGGCCCAGGGGAGAGGATGCCCCTCCTACTGTAGAAGGAAGTAGCAGTCCACAAAAATCAGAAAAATTGATAGGCCAAAGAAGAGCCATAAAGACGATAGAGTGGGCTATTGAAGATAAGAAAGAAATTATGTATTGTTACTATTATGCAAAAAGTCCAGAATTTCCAGACACAAGATAAACAAAAAGAGAGAGAAATTAAAGGAAAGAAAAATACTTCCAGAAGAAAAACTGTCAGAAGCCTCAAATAAAAATGTATGTTCGTTAATACAACAGATTTGTGAAAAACAGTATATAGACCAAAAAACTTTGATGTGTTTGGTAAAGGAAGCATCTGAGAAAGTGCGAAAATATAAACAACAAAACCTAGAGATTTTTGAAAAGAATAAAAAAGAAATATGGACATGGGAAAGAAAGAGATATTTGATATGGTGCAACATTTATGCAAACGTAAAAGCCAAATTAATCAATATGAAGAAGGCAGCCCCAAAGATATTCAAAGAGAAATACAGGCAAAGGCATCCGGATATGGAACATTTCAAAATAAAAAAATAGTATCATAAAGAGGGAATGTAGAGAAGAATATAGTAGAAGTTAAAAAAACAGAACTTGACGTTATGGAATGTCTGTGAAGTAAAGGATTTCATGCAGAAGGTCTAACACATGTTACATCACAGCATGATGGAACAAGTTCCCAAAGTAAGGATAAACAGGAAGATAAGACATCTGAAAAAGAAATATGGACAGGGGAAAGAAAAAGAGATTTAATATGGTGTAATATCTATGCAAAGGAGAAAGCAAAACTAATCAACACAAAATGAACAGTATCAAAGATATTTTAATCCAGACAGAAAAACTTTACAATACAAAAGAAATAAAAACACAAAGAGGAAAGTAGAAAAGGAGATTAGTAATGGAGAAGTTAAAGAAATAAAAACTGAGGTTATGGAGTACCTGCCAAGTGATGAATTCAGTGTAGAAAAACTAATTCAGAAAGAATCATAACAGGATAGAGCAATGGAATCCAAACTAAGGGGAAACCAGTGGAACAGGAAGCAATTGGTCAGGTGCCATATGAAGATATTTTGGAGCCTTCCACAGGAAACTAGTATAAACGTTCACCTGAAGCTTGACAACAAGGGAAGGAACAGGAAACTGTGGAAACTCTGATGCAGTCAGTGTTGAGGAATGATAGGCCAGTGAGTTCCATTGTGATAAGAGCAACAGATGGGACAGGATGAAACAAAAGAGAAGGTGCCACAGGAAGATGCTATAGAACAGGAAATGGAAAACAAGGGATGTGCCCTCAATTTAGAAGAAAATGAGCTAAGAGAAAAGTAGCTTTATTTAATAGAGTTAGATAGACATATTACGATCAATAAAAGAAATACACTGCAGAAGGTAAATAAAACCCAAAAAGTCAAAAGTTTGATAAAACAAATGAACACAGTAATTAGGACTGTATATACAGATACATGTGATATAAACAGAAGCAAACAGGATATAGTACTGTGCAGCTAAATTAATAACTGATAAAGTTCTACCACAAAAACACAGGGTAGTAAGGGAAAGGAAGGGGAGAAATCAAATACCATCATGGAAGTATCAAACAGAGAAAACTATAAAGCAACTAAGACAAGAAGTGTTACTATTAGAAGAATATAGAAGAGGGAACAGATCAACAAAAATACTTAGAAAGATAGATGTGACAAAAGCAATGCGCAGTATCAGAACAGATCAGGATCTATCATGCACTATTGCAAATAAACTAAAAATCTCAGCACAGGTGGAAAAACTTACAAGATACACAGATAAATATAAAAGAAAAGTACAGAATAAGCAATTTATTGATGACCCAAAAAAAGTTTTACAGAGAATTGGGAATGAAGTTAAAAGGAATTGAAAGACCACTAAAAAAAGAAGAAATAGATATATTTTGGAGAAGTATTTATGAAAATCCTGTGGAACATAACAAAGATGCTAAATGGACAGAGGAAGTAAAAGAAAGAATAAGAAGTTTAAAGGTACAGGATATGAAATGGGATGAAGTAACAGCCAGAGAGACTGAAACAAAGTTAAGAAAACCTCTAACTGGAAAACTCCAGGCCCAGATATAGTACCTAACTTCTGGTTAAAAGTATTAACATCTTTGCACTAAGATTTAGCTATGAGTAAGGACTATTTATATGTGCACCCCGAATAGACACCAACTTGGCTAACAACAAGAAAAACAATGCTCCTACCTGAGTGAACCTGCAAGCTACCCTAAAAATTATAGGCCAATAACTTGCCTTCCGACGACATATAAACTATACTCTGGAACTGATGCCAACAGAGTTTATAGTCATTTAGAAGAAAACTTAATTTTGGCAATAGAACAAAGAGCAATAAAAGAAAGTCATATGGAACAAAGGCTCATTTGTTGTTAAATAAAGTCAAAGTGGAAGGGGAAGAATCTAAGTATAGCATGGATTTTCTACAAAAAAGCATTTGATAGTATCCCACATTCATGGATAAAAAAAGTGTTTAAAAATGTATATAAGGTACATCCTACACTGTTCGGCTACATTATAGTAACCATGAAACAGTGGCAGACCACTTTGCAATTAAGCCAAGACAAAGGAAAATTATTACCCCAGAGATAAAAATTCAATGGGGGATATTCCAGGGTGACTCTCTGTCACCTCTGCTATTCTGACTTGCCCTTAAGCCATTAAACTGCCTACTTAACAGCTTAGGCCATGGCTATAATTTGGCTCCTGGAAAACAACAAAGTGTAAATAATTCTCATCTTCTCTTTATTGATGATTTAAAACTGTATAGCTCATCAGATGAGGAACTAAAAACACAACTGCAAGTTGTCAAAACTTTTTCAGATGATATAAGAATGTAATTTGGTCTTGATAAATGTGCAAAAGTAACCTTTAAAGTTGGAAAACTGCAGCACCAAGAAAACATCTGTTTGGGACAAGAATGTGATATAAAAGAACTTGAGCAAGAGGGAGTGTATAAACATTTGGGAATTGATGAAGGATCAAAAATAAAATATGAACAAATGCGAATAAAACTTAGTAAGTTATACTTTAGAAGACTTTAATTCTGAAAACAGCATTGACATCTAGGAACAAAATTCAAGCTATAAACCAATTTGCACTTCCTGTCCTTAGTTTTGGAGTGATTGATTGGCCTCAAAATGTGTTGGATAGATTAGAAAACAAGAAGGATGCTCTATGCTCACTGAATGATTTATAAAAATCAGTGTATTATATATTCCCCGTTGCGAAGGTGGGATAGGCCTCCTTGAAATTGATTGCATGTATAGATCGGCAGTCATGGGACTGCACACATAGCTGCTGACTTCACAACACCCAAAAGTAGTGAAAGTTTTGAAATATGAGAATAAATCTAAGATGACTTCTCTGTTTAATCTAGCAGAAGCATACTGGCATCAAGCAGGAATGGAAATCAAACCAGAAGTAGATAAAAATCAGGCAGCAACTGAATATGCCAAAAAAAAAAACAAAACAAAAGAAAGAATGTAAGGTGAAGGACCAGATGAGAAGGCAAGAAATGTGGAAAATGCATAAATATAGTTGCGGCTGTAGAAAACGTCTGGAAGAACCTCATGTTGATCAGGATCGAATGCATTAATGGTTAAGGAGAGGTGGATTCAAACCAAAAGATGAAAGGTTGATATTGGCGGCCCAATATAGAGGTCTACGAACACTTTGGTTTACAAAGTCCATTGAACATGTGGGAGAAACAGACAAATGCAGGTTTTATAGAACAGAATTGGAAACAGTTGCACACCTCGTTGCTGGTTGCAACATACTAACGGCAGAAGGACTGTATACTGAAAAGCATAATAATGTGGCGAGACTGCTGCACTGGGGATTGTGCAAACATTATGTTAATGAAGTGGCTGAAAAACACTGGAAACATGAGCCAAAAAGCATCGTAGAAAATTATGAAGTTTACATCACATGGGTCACCCATTGCCAACAGTTCAAAAGATAGATGCTAGAAAACTGGATATAGTGGTTCATGAAAAGAAGACAAAAGTAGCATTGATCATTGCAATCACCACACCCAGTGACTACAATGTCTTGCATACAGGGAGACATCAAGTCATAAAATATTAGGATTTGCAGGCAGAAATGAGAGCAATGTGGAAGAAACATACTCAGACAGTTATGATAGTAGTAGGAGCTACGGGTCTTATAAAAAAAAGAATCTACAATCGTATAATGTTACCAATACATGTAACCCTGCACGAATTACAGGAGTCATTACTGAGCACATTGCGGGTGCTGCGAAGAGCACTTCCAGCTGACATCAAAGACTGAAACAATACTACTTTCATGAACTTTAATTGTATTTTGACTTAGGAATGAGGTCCATTCCCATCATGGTATTAGAAACCCAAAATACTTGGAGAAATTAAAAAAATTGACCTGAACAGCGAGGACATTACACTAAGGAGGATGCAACACTCCTCCATGTTTGTTCAGAATGCGTCATGGATGTCTTACCTCTAGTGAACATACAAACCAACCCATCCAAGGTGAACACATTTTATTTATTTACTTATTTATTTTATTTCACATTAGTTAACTGGGAAAGTCCGACTGGACACAAATCCTTTTTCAGCAGAAGCCCAGGGAGAAAAGCTCCAGGTAATTGAAAAAACACGTACATTTACATAAAAGTCAAAAACATTTACATAGAAATGCATAGGAGTAACTACATATTCTGCAGGAAGTACTAAAAACTAAAACTTTTACATAAATAGTAATAGTAGCAATGGCAATTTTCACAAATATTAAGCAGAGTCAATATAGATACCATAAATGTATATAGATACAGTACTCTAATTTCCATTCAGATTACAAACAGTACAGTTATGTTTCTAATCACAAATAGGAGAGATCAAAGAAAGTAGCTGTTTATCCAAGGCTGTTGCATGGGCATAGCCAATATTTAAATAGATGTGCTTTGACTATCTTTTTAAACTGAAGTGGGTTAGTGTTATTAGCTATGTCATGAGGGAGTTTATTCCAGATTTTGACTGTACAGCTAGAATAGAGGGAGTCACCATCAGAATTATTAGATTTAACAGGAGTCAGTAGGGTTTTATTTTCAGAATGCAGATCACAGTCAGGAGAGTAAGGGAGTATGTGATTTTGGAGGGAAGGGGTCTTATCTGAGCAGTTTAGGATTGAATGGGCTCTGCAGAGTTGGTTGTAGAGTAGAAGTTCAGGAAGTTCTAGCCAGTTAAGTTTTTTGAGTGATGTGCAGTGCTGTGACCTAAATGGTGAGTCTACGGCAAACCAGGCAATTTTGTTATAACATGACTGTGGCAAACCAGGCAATTTTGTTATAACACGATTGTAGTTTGGTTAAGTCAGATTTCTTTAGGTTGGTGAAATTTGGTGAGGCGTGGAGCAGAGTTGAGATGAGGTATGTTGATGCGATAGTTGCTTTTGTATTTTTAGTGAGATATTGTTTGTTTCTGTAAAGTATGTCCATCTTTTTGTGTACGTTTTTATTGTTTGTGCAATATGAATGTCGACTGTTAGGTTGCTATCAATGACTACTCCCAGTAATTTAGTGTGGGTTATGGGTGAGATGATACTATTGTTTAAGGATAAAATACTGAAAATAGGGATTGATAAAGTATACCTTGTAGGTTGAAAAATCATAAGTTGAGTTTTGTTAGGATTTAGGATTACTTGGGAATTAGATATCCAGGTTTCAACCTTGAAAAAAAGCATCTTGTGTTATACTTTTTAGCTGATGAGGAGATGATGCTACGCATATCAATGAAGAATCATCAGCATATTGGATGACAGAAGCATGCTGGGTAGCAGTGTGAAGTTTCTTAGTAAATACAGAAATTAGTGGACCCAAGATTGATCCTTGAGGTACTCCTATTGAAACAGGCAGAGGAGAAGAGAGGTATTGTTGCCATTACACAGCTTGCTGATGGTTAGTTAGATTTATGTATATTATTATTAAATGTAATTATTAAATTATGTTAAGGGTCATGAATGATTCTTAATTTATGTTAGGTAGTTAAAGTCGCATTAGTATGGTGTTGGGTCAAATAGTGAGTGTTTTCAGTACATTTAAGTATGTTTTATGGTTTTCCTGGGTCATAAAGGGGTACCTTTAGCTAGCAAGGGTATGGTATGGTATGGTATGGTATGGTATGGTATGGTATGGTATGGGACTTTATCTAAGGTAATTTGGACATAGAAAATCTCAAGCAAGTCATACTCATTAGCTAGAGAAATAAAAGACCTTTTGATTTCTATCTCAAAAAAATGAAGATAAAGTAACTTTTTCAGAAATTGTTCACAGGGATGTTCCCAGTTTGTACATTAACTTTAAAACAGATTTAGTAAATGCTTATGTTAAACAAGTTCCACATTTGAAGGGCTGTGCTTTCATTAATCAGTCTGAATTGGTGTATGGACCACATATGCTAAGAAGAGATGGTCTGCATTTAACTAGAGCTGGGAACAGGCTTATTGTAATAGCATTCTGAAAATATACATATAATATCAGTCACAGCTAAAGTACATTGACTTAAAATTCTTAAGATTCTTAACTATTAATGATTGGGTCATGAGCAATAATATCTTCATATTAAAGTCTCTTCTCCACTGAAACAATATTAATATTGCTATTATTACTAACACATGGCTAAAGGATACAGATTAAGGGACACTTCTTCAAGTACATAACCATTGTCATTGCTACAGGTTAGGTGTAACCTGGTGGGGAGGGTTATTATCTTTGTCAAGGATCAAATACAAATTATGGATTTACACTCTTTGATGACAAAGTTAATAGTATTTACTCTATTGATGAAAACTGGAACAGCTATACGAGTTGGCAGGGAGATGGGAGTGAACACCCATTGCCAGCTCACCCATCCTGGGGGGAGGAGCCAACACTGTCTCATCACATGGGTGGCACCTACCAAGAGCACTAGGTGTGCCTGCCTGGGCCGCCATGTGCAACTGCCACAGTAACTCAAGAGGAATTTCATCATGTGGAGGCACACTTCCCCTTAGATGGCAGCTATAACAGAATTGTGAAGAGCTGATGTTGGGGGGAGGCCTCTGCCAGGAGAGACAGTAGGCCACCCCTTAGGACCAGCAAGTTGGCCTGCTCCATGCTACCTTATTCTAACTGCAGTGCAGATGGACTCATTAAGGATTCTCTGGCAAGGAATGAATGAGTTGTTGGGCTCGCATCTCACTCAGGGATTCCCAGCTCCTCGTTAACGTGGAGTGAATCGGCCAGTTTGGTGCAGTTAGGGGAGTCATCAGGATTAGCTCTGCAGGGAGAAGGTTAAAACAACACACCACAAAAATGAAAATTGGAAGACTGTTTATACTACTAGTGGTTATGTACAAAACATCAAATCTAGAGAACAAACTCTTGAAAGACTGATACATGTTGTCTTTTCTGTTAATGTTTATAATGGAAATACATCAGTGGATTTAAAAATTCTCTGAGGCAAAAATGGAAACCTACTGACAATTTCAGCAATTTGACAAGGAGATATACTACTTTTTTGACTGAAAATAAATTGACAGGACAATGCACTGGAGCTGCTCCATGTTCAAATCACAATAGGCAAAATTCAATACCACTTCCTTGCAAGCTATAGGTCCCCTCTATGACCCAGGAAACCCATACCATGTATTTAAACTTATTGGAAGCACTCACCATCCAATCCAATACCATATTTGTGGACAACTTTAATTACATCACTATTTACTGTGAATCCTATGTGACATCAAATATACAGTCACAGAGATTCATGGATTTTGTAAACACAAACTCCCTGAACCAAATTGTCAATGCACCAACCAGGGGTGCAACCATACTGGATCTGCTCCTCACTAATATGGGAGAATATTGCACACCCCCTACTGTAATGTCTTCCCTGGTAAGGTCAGACCACAAAATTGTCTCATTTGAAGTAATAATAAAACATGGACTCCAGATAAACCTGGAATATTCACAAACTACTATAAGGCTAACTTCCTACTATTAAGTGATAACCTGGTAAATTTTCAAGCCCCCATAAACCCTGAGAACACTGCTGCCTATGCAGAACTGTTCAAAGAAACCCTGTACAAGAATGCTAATAGCTGCATAGAGGCAGCTGTACCCACCAGGGAGAAGTACAGAGCTAACTCAAAAAAAGCCACCCTGGTGGAATCACATCAATAAGCTGTATAACAGAAGGAAGAAAATCATGGCAAACAATTAGGTGGTGCAACACCCAGCAGGATAAAAGCACTCTCATCAAACTAAACAAACATCTCAGAGGACAAATAAAGTATACAAAAGTCAAATTTGAGATAAATTTGGCCTCCCAGGCCAAGGACAACCATAACATATTCATTAGCTATGTCTGCAACCTCAAAGGCACTATATAATTGTGTGCAGAGTAAATGGAACCAGCTATAATGAGCCAGAAGATATACCAAACCTATTGGCCAATACATTCAGCTTCAACTTTATCTCTATCTCCCCCTCAACCTTCCATCAGGAAATACCATCAAATATAACTCCCCCTGCTATCACTATGGAACAGGTCCTTAATGCTCTCTCAAAGGCCAAGAACACTGCATCAATGGGCCAGACAATATCCCAGGATGCCTTCTAAACAGCATGAAACCTGACCTATCAGGTTGTCTAGAATTGCTATTTAACTGTAGCCTCCAAACAGGTTTCATGCCTCATGAATGGAGAACAGTAACAGTCATCCCTCTTCACAAAGGTGGACCATCTACAGACCCTGTAAACTACAGACCTATAAGTCTCACTAGTCTTATATGTGAAGCCATGGAAATAATTATCATGGAAATGATCAATAGTGATATAGTAAACCTCCAAACACTGGACCCAATCCAGTTTGGTTTCAACAAGGACAGGTCATTCCTACACAACCAGGTGGACTTCTTTGAGAAGGTCATCAAAACATTGGGTAAGGGCAAAATGGTTCACATTGCCTACTTTGACCTGGCCAAGGCATTTGACACAATACCCCACTCATGCATTGCTGAAAACTTAAGTTAGGTACAAACCTGTATGTCACCTGGTGGATAGCCAACTGACTCACAGACAGGACACAGGAAGTTAAAATTGGGGAGTCCACCTCCACAAAGAGGGTTGTTGAAAGTGGAGACCCTCAGGGATCAGTCATTGGACTGCTCCTTTTTGGCATTTACTTCTCTGAAATCAAGGCCAATGTCAATGGTCTGCTTGACTAAATTTGCAGATGACTGCAAATTAGGAGCTGTCATTGAATTCCACACTGACACAAATGTTCTTCAGGAAGGGTTGACGCAGACAAACAATTGGTGTCAGAGCAATGGATTAAAACTAAATGCCAGGAAATACATAACAGTATCCTTTGCAAAGTCATCCATCCCTGGTAACTATCATATTGACAACACACTCCTCAGAGTTGACCCAGTAGTCAGGGACTTAGGGACACACATAGATAGTAATCTAGCCTTTATCATCACATGTCTACAGTGGTGAGAAAATCATTCTATGTTGCACAACTTATAAACAAAGGTATGGCATCTAAGTCCAAGGAAGTCATTGTTCCACTGTATTCGGCATTCATCAAACCTATCATTGAGTACAACACCCCCTTTGGTATGTACCTAACCAGGTATATCCAACAATTGGAATGTCCCCAGATGTTTCTCACTAACAGAATGCAGGGCATAAGTAAAATGTCCTATGCAAACCACCTCAAGACCCTATCCCTGTATTCTGTCTCCTACAGGCTTTTGAGGGGAGATCTATGACTGGCATAGAGGGCATTGACAGACCGCAGTCTGATAGACCTCCTGCATATCCACAAAACAAACAGCACCATAATTACCCATTCTAAAGACTTAAACCTTGCTGCTGGAGAGACAGATATGTATCCCAGAGACTACCCCATCTCTGGAACAGGCTCCCCATCCATGTGAAGCAGAGTTCCATCCAAATCCATTTCAAATGTAACTTGGACAGCTGGATGGGGAACAAGAAATTCATCCCTGGTTTGCCACCTATGTCTCTAATGGACACAGACAACCAGTAAATGGATGATCTCCCTGGCCCCAGCTTGTAAATGTTTGATGTCCCAAACCCCTGCTTGCACTTATCAAGGGTATCAGAACTTGTCAAAGATTTGGGATGTATGGCTAGGCTTAAAAAGCCCTTATGGCCATTAGCCTAGGAAACACCTATGACCCTATGAGCCTGTATGAAACAGCATCTAAATAAACCTAACAGTTCATTAATATCCTGGATATTATGTGCATTTCAGAACACATTAAGGAAGACTGTTGTAACATCTTTCTCCTGTAACATCTTCCTCCTGACAGTGGAAGGCAGACCTTTTGTTATTGCGGCATCTTTGACTTGTCCATGTTAGTACTATCCTACTAAGTATCAGACAACTGCTAACTATGTGAAGGCCAGGAAATACCTGGGGAGTATTTCATAGGAGACCATCTTTGAACATAAAGATTCAAACAGCATATGTACTGTTTTGGCATGTGTACCTTTTTGGAGAATTGTATCTACAAGTTTAAGACTAGGAAGAAACAGCTATAATGGAAAGAAGCAAATTTTTATCAACTGGCACCATTGTCAAGACAAGAAGTCTGATTAAGCATATAAATAAGCTGTTAAAATTGAGAGCTGAAAAGAACAGTTATTTGAAAAAGATAAATTAGTTAGATAAGAAAATTAAATTGAGTGCAAAAAGCAATCAGCACATTCATGAAGAATTATTAGTTAATGACATTAATGATAATAAAAACATATTTTTAAATTATAAAAGTAAAGGTAGGTGCACTGTGTCGTGGCAATTATTTCATCACAAACAATCAGGATTTAAGGACAGTGAGATAGCTACATTATTTAGGGAACATTTTTGCCAACTCCTATGGCACAAGAAGTAATAATACATGAGTTGAAATGAGGATCATGGATCTTTAAAAGTAGTTGACAAAGATATTATTTGTATTTTAGAAATTGGATTATGTGGGGGCTTTAGGAAAGAGTTGGTTTGCAGATAAAGATATAATGTAATTTAGGGAGTTTTTGGCAAACCCCCTGATATACTGTTTTGCTTGTTTGTTATAAAACATGCACAGTCCATAGGAAACAGTAACAGTTTCAGGCCTATTAGCCTGCTGTCTAATATAGGAGAGGTCATGAAAAAAATAGTTTTGGAAACTCTACTTCAGAATTTAAAAAATTTAGTCTACATAATATTTCACTAACATGTGTATGTGAAAGATAGGTCAGTAACAACATATAACTAATTTCTTTATAATAAAACTATCGTGGCTGTTGGATGGAAATCCAAACAGACATGATTTTCATCATTTTTTTGCCTCTACATTTGGTGGCATAGACCATATCATCTTACTAAATAAGTTGACTAAGATGGACATTTCAAGATACGTTGAGAAAAATGAGTAAGATGGAATTTTTTAGGGTCTATGTTATAACAGCGAACGATCAAAAGATCGAATGCTGTTATATCAACCACAAAAGAACGAAAACAAAAAGGAGCAAACAGCCAGAACAGCAATTTTTTCCCAAAAAAAACAAAAAAAAACACACTAAACACTATTTTAAGTGGGGGGCTGTGCCCCCCACACCCCCTACTTAAACATAACAACTCCAAGATCACACTACAGTGCCAAAAACATCAAAATTACAGAAGCGGACAAGCGACTTCTGTCCCAGGGAAAGAATTTGCTTAAAAGCCGCTTTGTCATTTTGCATTTTTGACATTTACAGTTCGACAAAAATGCATCTGACATAATGAATCTTTGTTCTACTGACAGAAACCCAATTTTTCACATACCATATGAGATGGGTAAGGGAATGGTTAAGTGCTAGACAATGGTAGAGTAACTACATGTCATGTTACAGAAAACTCATGGGCTATGGATAAGTGTGTATTGCAGGGATCAACACATCAGATCCATATCCGATTAGTTTATACAACTCTGGTATTACAATGTCATCAGATTTTTGTATTGTCTTTATGATGATGACTTATAACTTGGAAATGGTTTACAATCTTTAAAAAACAGGGGAACTTTGTTAAGTACCTGGGCAGATGCAAATAACATGAAAGCAAACACACATAAAACTAAGCAGATTAGTTTTGACCATTTATGTTTATAGTATTGTTAAAGAAAATGAGAAAAATGAAATAGAAAAAGAAGTAAAAAAAAAACAGAGGTGTTGAGTGATAATGCAATTAACTTATTTATAATACTGATAATGTGGCATAGGAGTATAATAAGATTATTGGTTATTTTTGGAAATATATTAACTCAAGGAAGGCCAGTGTTATGAAAATGATCTCTATTAAGTTAATTAGAACTGAATATGATAATAGCTTATGATTCCGTTGAAAATTTCCAGAGAATAAGATTAGCAAGTATATAAAATCTCGAGTAATTTGTAGACATTGTTGTGTAAGGAAAGACTTTTCAAAATTAAGTCTATTCTTGGTAAATTTCAGATAGAGCCAAGGAAACATGATATTACTATATAAGGCTATACAAATTCCTTTTTTATTGGAATATTTATGATAAAAAGAAGAATGCTAACAACATAATAAACTGGTTCTCCAAAGGAGTCGTTGGCATTTGAAACATTCTTCCCACCTCCATTAGAAACAGTAAATTTCTGATGTCTTTTAAGGTTGTCATACATGAGTTTTATGGTTTAACTTATTTTATGGTTTAAACAAGTAAACAGGACCTTGTGCCTGAGGCTGAAAACTGCGTTGTATAGTATAAAGAGTGTGCATACATAGGGGATTCAGTTGGGATGCTTCAAAATTAATTGCAAAATAATTTAAAGATTGTAGTATAAGAAAGTGACAAGATGTTCATATCAAGCTGGATAAATTATAAAAATAATTAAGTGTTCGTCTCTAGGCCTCAGCCCAAAGGAAAGAAAAGTGAAATCAGCAATTGTCTTTAATAAGCCAAGAAGAATCACTGCAAGAAATATGAGTTTTGTGCATTGTGCACTGCAGCTTAAATAATTTAGTAACTGTCAATCAGCCCAAAAAAGACAAGAAGTTGGAAATATTTCGGAAAGATATATTGGAATTGTTCACAAAATGTTACAAGGAATATCATGCTACTTACAGCAACATAAGTGGCTTGTCAGAGACTATTAAACAATATCTGAATAATTTAGATAACTTGAACATTTGGCTGTGCAGAATACTCAGATCATGTATCCCCTGTAGTCATAAGATGTAAAAAATGTGGTGAACAAACCTCAAAGGTAAATCACCTGGATTGAATGGATAACACTAATGATTTATAAAAAAAAGGGCAAATATCATTTTATTAGTAGTAATCTTTTTTTTATTTATTCTTTCTTGACCAAATTAGTCCTACTAGGCCAGTGGCCTCTTTTCCAGGAGAAGCCCAATGTATTATTTACACTAATAATGGAATTTTGGGCAGGACATCAGGAAACTTCTAATAAATAATTTTGAAAAAGTGCAATGGGATATTTTACATCCACCTAAGCAATCATTATCTCAAGCAGATGGGGCCTTGGTTTTATATCTTACCCAAAGGATGACACACTCAGGAGTACAGCACCCCCTTAAGCTGCACTGCATTGTCAGCAATTCATCTCTCTGGTGTGAGAATAGAACCCACAGCCTTCTGTACCAAAGGTGAGCATGCTAACTGTTGCACTACTGATACTGCAACCTAAAGCCTTCTAACTTTATTGCAAGGGATAAATAGGAATCCAAGATGGTTGGAAAATATCTCTTGCTTCAGTAACATTGAAACTGAAATAGATACAAGATCTTTGCCTCATATTATCTAGAATATGTTTTAAATTCTAACTATAAGTTATTTATCGCAACTTTGGCATGAAAAAATAATAAAATGCCTGCCAAGTTTAACATTAACTGATCAGTGTTGATTCAGTCAGCATTTAAAATTTGGCAACATTATTAAAACACTTATTAATAGAGGAAGCAAAAAAACTATAATAAGACAATGGCTGGGATTCAATAAAGCCAAATCACCTTGTCAGAATAGTGTAACAGCTTCTACACAGAATATGGCCACCGAGCGATCCAGTAAACAAGGCTAGGGGTGTGCACGAGCCTGCCAGCACTATTCTAACACGGACACCACTGAATAATGCTAATTACCTCATTTGCTGGTGAAAACCATGCAAATGAGGTGAATTAGCAATTCAGTAAGCAGGCAGGCATCCATGTCAGAGCAGTGTCCATTGCAGAAATGTATTCAGTTACTAACCATGTACATTTCTGCAAAAATCAAAATGGGGGCATGACAGCTCAAAGTAAAGCATGTATTATGACTATTAGGCATGCCAATGGCCAAACATATGGTCATTGGCATGGAAAACAGTTGCAAAATTATGAAAATTAAAGTTTTTTTTACCAATTTCGGCCATTTAAGCGTAGCACAGTGGCACACAAATGAGATTGTGCAGAAAATAAGAAAAAAAATGTAAAAAGACAATTTTATGGGAAATATGAATTTTGCCATTATAGTGGGTAGCAAGTAGAACCAAAACAATAACAGGTAACAGTGGTAGCTAAGAAGATAGGCTCCGGTGTAGTGGTGTAACAAGAGACCAAGGCAGTGGGGTATGCAAATGAGCTAAATTTATTCAAAAGGAAAATGGGAGACCATGCCCGCCTGCACCTAACTGTATAGGAGCTATAATGCTGCAGTGTAAGGAGGAGAAGCAGCTGACATAAAAAGTGGGTGTGTCATGCTTGGTGTAAGCACATTGGAGCTCCGCTGCCTCTATTTGCACTAAGCTAAGCAAGGGGGTGTGTCTGAGCTATTTTAAGAAATGCTGAGCATGTTCGAGTCCCTGGGAGGGTCCTTTCTTTACTATAGCTGCAGGGGTTACGCGGTGTGCCACGGGGCTTATACACAACAGAAATAATAAAAAAAAATAAAATAAAAAAAAAACAACAGGAGCCAGCAGAAGTGTTTACATTTGAGCAGCAGGATTGCGTGGCATGCTGCAGGGCTTACAAGGGGCAGAAATGGGAAGAAAAAAATGAGAAATAGCAGAATAACGGCACTCAAGTACAAATAATATAGCTGCCAGGTGGAATGTACCATAGTCAGCCAATCACACAGGCAGCATCTGCAGCACACCAGTATAAACTATGCAAACACCTTTCAGTCTGTTGTTTCCCACAAACTCTGCACTATTGGTGTACACACTCAGGGAAATTTTAACTGACAAAATGTTAGGGGCTGCTGTCACTTTGATACATCAGTATGTGCTAGAGGCTGAGGGCAGTGAGGAGGGTAATGCTGACAACCATCCCAGACTGAGGAGGAGGAGGAGAAGAGTCGTCAGACCCAGGGTAACCTACCAGGGGCTACATGATCTGGAAATACTAGAGTGCTACACAGTGGACAGGGACTTACTTCAGCAACTCTGAGAGCTGTGCTGGCATCACCTCAGACCCAGAACCAATAGAGGGGAACTCATCCCAGTTGAAATCAAGGTATGTGTAGCCTTAAGAATACTAGCTACAGATACCTTCTGTTAGAAAAATATGTATTAATGTATATGTTTAGTGCTTATTAAGAAATAAGAAAGATATAATGCTATTCTATTAATGTTATGACAAGAAAAATTAATTCATATGAAACTGCAAGAAGCTTTTGGAAACTGCAGTGTGCCTTTTGCAAGTTGGCCTCTGACCCCAGCAGCTGCTAGCTCAGCAAGAATTAATGTTTATGCTTCTCACAAGTGATTATCTGCTGGGTCAGGAAATTAAATGTGTGAAATAATGAGAATATTCTGCTGTTTTCCGCCTGAGCAATCGACCTTGTATATGTTACTAGATAACGCACCAGCTGCAAGGAGGGAGTGATAACATGTAACAAGGAAAATGTATTGAGAACTGTATCTACTATTATGTTCGAATTAATTTAGAACCTTGAGTGGAAACTTTTGTAAAAGGGTATTGTAACTAACCAGGTGGCTAGCAAGGCCACGTTGTTTACTAGAAAACTTTTTAAGCAAAATGTTGTATCAGCATTTTAGATGAATAGAATATTGTAAGCTAAAGTGATGTAAAACCCCTTGTGACTGACTACATCAGCCTGGTGGGTTAATACTAGTAAGAAATACTATAAAAGTTGTGTTCTTCCTGTTTCATTCAGACAAAATTCTGTACTGTACGTTTTTTGCCTCCTGGTGTACACTAGTTAAGAACCTGAACCTGAACCTCCTGTGTATTGATCTTTTTATTACAGTATTTTTTCATTTAACAGATTGGTCCTTTGCGAACTGGAATCCCTCAGAAGCTGCGGATCAGAGCGTAGCGGTGGTCAAAGTCTGCATGCAGGAGAAGATACCGAAATGGTTCTTCTTGAGTGAAAAGACCTCTGACTGAATTGTTGTTTAAAGAGGCTGGCCACTTTCTGATCTGTGGCTGAAGAGCGGATCTCCACTTTGAACCGTGACTGCTCAATATCGGAGGCTCAGGTAGGGAGACTTTTTGCCTTTTTTCTGTTTTAGATCAAGGACTAGGTTACAGTAAATATTGTTTTTTTTTTGTCAGATTTGTCATACAGATCAGGGACAAGAAAAGTTACTGTTTATTTGGTCATAGATCAGGGTAATAGAATAAGGTAGGCAGTTATTCTAGATAAACTGTGAAAGGAACTGAAGTTGTGGTACCACGTGGTAAAAGGGTTACGTAACATTTATTAACATGGGAAATCAGTGCACTAAAACATCGCGAGACCCACCCCTAACCGAGGACGGAAACTATATGCAACTACGACGTGCAGATAATGTTAGATATTATGCAAAATGGGTTAACAAATATGAATTTGATGGGAAATTAGACAAATCTTCGCTTGTTAAACTTCTTAAACAGCTTAAAAGTGATACAAAAGGTCAGGCAAGAAAACAATGACAATTAGGCATTTCTCAGGCACACAGGTGGATTGAGGAAGCAAACCGTAGGGAACAAAAGAGTAATAATTCAAAGGCATTGTTTTTAGACAAAGAGGATAATAATATAGTAGTAGCAACGCCCCCCCCTCAAAGGCATTGTTTTTAGACAAAGAAGATAATAATATAGTAGTAGCAATGGCTCCTCCCCCCACTCCCTTTTTCAGGATATGAAGCGGGTGGACAAGCTGGTCCACCTCCATGGTATCCTGATGTCTCAGTGAAACCGAAATCGTTTGTTAGAGATCCCATTGAAACTAGGTCCCAAACACGTAAAACACAGGGGGACATAGAATCGTATCAAATGGAGAGAAATTTACAAGCTGAGAGTGAGGAAGAAATATGTCCACTTACAGAGGTACCAAATCCTCAGGCAGGACAGGTTGGACCGGACCCAACCCTCTTGGTATATAGGCCATGGACACCGGAGGATATCCAGAAGGCTACTGAGGGAATTCCCCATCCAAAAGTTAATTTTACAAAATTCCTAGAAGATTTACAAGGCATGAGGTTAAGTTACCACTTAAATGGGGAAGAAGTAGAAAAAGTAGTTAGACAAATTGTAGGTCCAGATTGGCACATGATTTGTTGCACCTGGAATCCTCGTAATGCAGAATTTAAGCCACTCCCACATAGTGACACAGAACTAGTCAATAGAGTAAAAGGCCTTACAGACCGAATTTCTGAGAAGTGGAAACCTAGAGCAGACTGGACTTGTATTAATCAATGCATACAGCAAGAAAATGAAACAGTAGATGGGTACTATGCCAGATTATTAGAGTGCTTTAACAATCATAGCGGTATGACAGTTCCCGAAAATCAAACGAATGATTCCCTGTATGAACAACAATTGAAAAATGCATTTTTAAAAGGTTGCATTGCACCTATTAGTAGCTTCATTACGAAGCATATGATAGATCATCGAACAAGTAGGTTACAAGCCTTACTTGAATATGCTAGACATGCTGAAAGACATTTTAATAGCAAAAAGAAAAAGAAAGCACAAGTCTTCACTGCTGAAGATGGAGCTGACATTTATGTATTACAGTCTGGTAAAAAGGGTAAGAAAAATGCACAGGGAAATAAACAGTCTGACAAACGGACTTTAAGTGCTGGAAGAAAGGACATCTAGCTAGGGATTGCAAACAAAATAAGAAGGTAACCACAAAGGATAAGAAAGATGAGGACTGACTATATGATGGTGAAGATACACATTACGAGAGTCAGAAATCATCGGGAAAAGACAATAAAGAAAGAACAAATGTAAATGTGATAGAAGGAGTAGAGGAAGTGCAACTAGACATGGAGGATGAAGAAAATGAGGTTTTAGATTTAGCATTATAGAGCCTAGAGCTCTACCTAGCAGACACCAACCGGAAGTTACACTTCTGGTGGAGTGGAAGGAAGTTAAATTCCTGTGTGATTCAGGAGCGTCACAGACTCTGATACACCCCTCCAAGTTACCGGAACATTCAGAATCACCTGATTATATATTAGTGAAGGCTGCAAATGGACAGCTATACCGGGAACCACTTTCCCATGATATAGCTGACCCTGTTTCAGGGATGACTCGAAGGAGTAAAATTGTTGTTTCTGCAAAATGCCCATTGAACCTATTAGGTAGGGACCTTATGCAGATATTTGGCATAGCAGTAGTTCTGACTATGCAGGGTATGGAGGCACAGCGACAAATGGATACTTTTGTGGTGCGACCGGAGGGTGAAACATTTTACTGGTACAGCCAGGACTTGGTTACAACTGGTCCAGGGGCAGTGACGGAGGAACTGATGAACATAGCCATCAGTAAACCCCCCTCCCTTGACACTGACAGACAGCATTTGTTGCATTGCACTCTGTATTACTGTAGCACACCAGGACCTGATAAGGAATATGAGCAAGAATTGTTCAGAAATCGTGCAAACAGATTAGTGTTATGTAATCTGTACTGGGATACTGAGGGAAACAGTGTTGTTAGCTGTTCATTACCTCAAGAACTCCTTGCACTATACAAATCTAATCGATTACCACATGTCAGTTTAACTAAGAACAAAAATGTAAAATGGGCAGACCTAGGAGAAAAGGTAACGAGATGGGAGAAACAAACTGATTTAGAATTATCAGAGCAGGGAATACAGAAACAAAAACTGAATTGGCTAACACAGGCACACCCAGCTGTACACTTGCAGTCTAGCGAGGACAGCTGATTAGCATTCTTATTAGAAGAAGAGGAGAAAGCCTTATGTAACATACCAAAGATTCTTTGGTCAACAGGCAAGTCAGATGTAGGACTTATTTGAACAGCAGGACCAGTTACTATTACACCAAAGTCAGCATTCAGACCACAGAAGAGACAATATCCTTTGAGAAAGGATGCTGAGATAGGAATCAAACCTATAATAGCAGCATTACTTAGAGAAGGAGTACTGGTAGAATCTCCTGATTCACCATGTAATACACCCCTATTTCCTGTTAAAAAGGCAAACGGGGAATGGCGTATGGTTCATGACTTACAAGCTGTAAATAATGCAGTAATACATAGAGCATCTACGGTGCCAGATCCACACACTTTGTTAAATGATTTGAAACCTCACCAGAAATATTTCTCTGTGGTAGATATCAGCAATGCTTTCTTTTCAATACCTATACATCCTGATAGCCAATATTGGTTTGCATTTACATTTCAGGGGAAAAGGTATACCTATACTCGACTACCACAGGAATATTGTGAGAGTCCAACAATATTCGCACAAGAAATGGCTAGTAATTTGGCGGGATTCACCCCATGGGGGGTAGTCAAATTCTACTTTATGTAGACGACATCTTGCTAGCAGCCCCCACCCAGCAGCAATGCAGGGAGGATACCATAGCACTGTTACAATTCTTAGCAACACAGGGACACAAAGTAAACAAAAGCAAACTACAGCTTTGGAGAAAACAAGTTAGATACCTGGGGTATGTAATATCCAAAGAAGGTAGAATACTAGATGAGGATAGAAAAACAGCGATTTTACAAGCACCCAAACCAGCGACCAAGAAGGAAATGATGTCCTTCCTGGGAACAACTAATTTCTGCCGGAGTTGGATACCAAACTACGCTTTGGAATCTGCTCCACTGACCGACCTCATATACAAAACGCCGATGGCAGCACAGGATTTATTACAATGGACACCTGAAGCAGAAATGGCTTTCTGCAGGTTGAAGCAATTAATAGCTTCTTCATTAGTTCTAGGATTACCAAACTATCATAAACTTTCTTTCAAACTGTAGACTGTAAGCAAGGATATATGACATCAGTGTTGACACAACAACATGGGGATAAGCAACGCCCCATAGCTTACTATTCATCACAGTTAGACCCAGTGGCACGATCCTTGCCCCACTGTGTGCAAGCAGTGGTTGCAGCTGCAATGGCAGTACAGGCTTCAGCCTCAGTGGTGTTATTCCACCCTCTCACATTGAGAGTGCCTCATGTCGTTGTGATAATTTTACTGCAAGAAAAGGTAGCTTATCTTTCTCCTGCTAGACACCTTTCCTGTATGACTATACTGTTGAGCCAACATCATATGACAATTGAACGATGCACGACATTAAATCCATCAACTTTGCTCCCAACTCCTGTGGATGGCACACCACACAGTTGCCTGCAAGAAATTGAGCAGAAAACCTTACCCAGACAAGATCTCACGGATATTCCCTTGGATAAGGCCGAGGTGACATATTACGTGGACGGCTCATGCAGAAGGAGCCCTAGAGGGAAAAATCTAGTGGGGTATGCAATAGTTACAGACACTGAAACCTTAGAAGCCCAGTTTGTCTGCACAAGCAGCAGAATTGATTGCCTTAACACGAGCTTGTACCTTAGCAAAAGACAAATGTGTAAACATATATACTGACAGTCAGTATGCTTTTTCTACTGTACATGTTTTTGCACAGCAGTGGAAAAATAGAGGGATGATAACATCTAGTGGTAAACCAATTATTCATGCACAATTTATTTTAGAATTGTTAGAATCTATTCAGTTACCTACTAAAGTAGCTATTTGCAAATGCGTAGCTCATACGAAACAGCAGGACAGAATTTCAAAAGGTAATGCGAGAGCTGATGCAGCTGCGAAGCAAGCAGCTTCAGACTCAGAAACTTTACTTTTAGATGAGGAATTACAACCCTCTGAAATTTTAGACCTAGAAATGTTAAAAACGATGCAGACGCTTACCACAAAAGCAGAAAAACAAAAATGGGAAAAACGAGGAGCAATCCTTGAAAACGGGCTGTACATCTCCAAAGAGAAAAAAACAATTTTGATGTCTAATTTGTTTAGATATGCAGCTTTGTTGAGCCATGGGCAGTGCCATGTCTCAACAGGGGGGATGGTACAGTTAGTAAACTGAATATTCCAAACATATGGATTCACAAATAAAAAAAAAAATTTGTGCGGCATGTCATATTTGTAACAAACATCATGCACAAGGGGCATTTAAACTTAAACAAGGAAGTTTTCCTACACCGCCATATCCATTCCATACTATTTGTATGGATTTTCTAGAATTGAACAAATGTGATAACAAAAGGTATTGCCTTGTCATTGTAGATATGTTTTCCATAATGGGTGGAAGCCTTTCCGACTAAAAACCCAGATGCAACAACAGTGGCAAAAGCTCTCATAAAGGAGATTATTCCTAGATTTGGCATACCGGAAAGGATCTATAGTGACAATGGTACACATTTTGTGAATCAGACCATACAGCAATTGGGACACTTCTTTGGGATTTCCCTTAAGAACCATTGTGCTTATCACCCTCAGTCTGCAGGACTGGTGGAGAGGCACAATGGAGTCCTCAAGAACAAACTTAGAAAGTTAGTCAATGAAACCCAAAAGAACTGGGTGCACTGTCTGCCTCTGGCGCTGCTGAGTATGTGAACAGTTCCAAATGCAAAGGGTTTAACTCCTTTTGAAATGGTGTTTGGGAGGGCATATTATGTACCTCAGTGGAAAGCTCTCATGCCTGCAGACCAGGAGGCTGATAGTTCACTAGCTAGTTATATGAGGAAACTGTTAACAAATAAATCTCTCTTGCAGTTTAATTCTTTTTCAGATAAAGAACAGACCAGACCATTGGAAGCGATTCTAGCCCTGGGGTCCTGGATCTGGGTGAAGGTAACAAAGAGGAAGAATTGGGCAAGCCCGAAGTGGGAAGGACCATACCAGGTACTGCTGGCCACACCTACTGCAGTCAAAATAGCCAAAAGGTCATCTTGGATCCATTTGACACACTGTAAACCGGTAAAGAACTTTCAACTTGATAAAAACATTGTAACTGTTACGCAACAAGAACAAAATGGCCAAAGATAAGAATGCAGACCAACCTCAAAAATGTTGCATAATCATATTATTGAGCGTACACTTGTTGACTTTACTTTTGACAATTTTCTTTTTGTTGTGTTTTTTTTCATTTCTCAACCACACAAGTAAAACTGGATAAACGTGATGAGACATCCATAGACTGGCATCCAAACTTTAACACATACCTAGCAATTAAACGTGTATATGCTGAGACTATGAACATTTCAAACTGCTGGGTTTGTACAGCTATACCAACAGCATATGGAGGACTACTAATGTCCGCTGTTCCTTTAGGGATCAATGAGACTTGGGAGAATTTGCTTTTTGACACAGGAACTGTGAGATCACAGGATAAAATAGCATTGTATTTACCTGTTACACAAAAAGGGATTTTGTGTTTTTTCAAGAATGATACTCTCCAGGTGCGCTGGAGTAACTGTAACATAACAATATCTTATAAATGTTATATTAAGACTAAAAGTGGGGGTACTGTTTGCAATACTAACTATGATTCATACTTGAACTCAATGAAAACGACATTGAATGAAGTACAAAGAAATCCTGTTTTGATTAAACAATTGTCAATCATAGATAAGAAAATGTTTCATGCAGGGTTGGTGCGTATTAGCACTAAAGTTGAAAACTGTTATTTTGTGTGTGGGAAAAAGGCATACAAATGGCTACCTGAGAATTGGTCCGGCAGTTGTTTTTTGGGCTACCTGGTTCCGGCCATACGACACACTGCGGAATTACCTCTGGGTAAAATACAGAACGTGAGAGATGTTTCCAAGAAAACCAAAGATCCAATCGAGAAACCTGTGAATTCAGTAGGGCGAGTTGAAGCAGGTTGGAAAGACCATAATTCCGTGAAGGACAAAGACAAATTGACTCATATGGACTTGAGTGACAGTGTTATATCTTGTGCAGGTACACTCCCAGCATATGGTGCAGTCAAATCAATTTGGGAGCTGAGAAAACTGTCGAAACTTCTTGAAGTAATGAGTAATGCAACTTTTTCTGCTCTTGAATTAGTGACTGATGAATTGAATGCCATGAGAACTGTTGTGTTGCAAAATCGGATGGCTCTTGACTTCACCCTAGCGGCGAGAGGTGGTACATGTGCACTTATTTTTATGTATCTTATTCTCATTATATATCAAAGAAGAATGCTGTGTGTACATACCAGATAATAGACATGAAATTAATAACCATCTGGAGGTGATTCAGCAAGTGTCGGCCATGACCAAACCAGGCCCAAACCCTCTGACGGATTTTTTCCAGAATCTGTTTGGGGGGTGGGGTTCCAGCCTAATGAATATTCTGATTGCCATTTGTGTGGGTTTACTCCTATTAGAAGCATGTGTTTGTTGTGGAATCCCCTGCATGAAAAGATTAATTAAAGATTTTATAGATATGTCTGTCTCTGAAACCTTGTATCAAGACATTGAACTTGAGGAATTGGTTCCAAATGAAATTCTCCTCGAAGTCTAAACTGAATGACTCTCTTAACTGCAAATCCCAAGTGGAAGAGGTTAGGAGAAGAAATAAAAATCATTTAAACTTCTGAGACTAGAATAAAAAGTATTAACAGGGGGGAAAAATGTTAGAAAAATATGTATTAATGTATATGTTTAGTGCTTATTAAGAAATAAGAAAGATATAATGCATTTTATTCTATTAATGTTATGACAAGAAAAATGAATTCATATGAAACTGCAAGAAGCTTTTGGAAACTGCAGTGTGCCTTTTGCAAGTTGGCCTCTGACCCCAGCAGCTGCTAGCTCAGCAAGAATTAATGTTTATGCTTCTCACAAGTGATTATCTGCTGGGTCAGGAAACTAAATGTGTGAAATGATGAGAATCTTCTGCTCTTTTCCGCCTGAGCAATCGACCTTGTATATGTTGCTAGATAACGCACTGGCTGCAAGGAGGGAGTGATAACATGTAACAAGGAAAATGTATTGAGAACTGTATCTACTATTATGTTCGAATTAATTTAGAATCTTGAGTGGAAACTTTTGTAAAAGGGTATTGTAACTAACCAGGTGGCTAGCAAGGCCACGTTGTTTACTAGAAAACTTTTTAAGCAAAATGTAGTATCAGCATTTTAGATTAATAGAATATTGTAAGCTAAAGTGATGTAAAACCCCTTGTGACTGACTATGTCAGCTTGGTGGGTTAATACTAGTAAGAAATACTATAAAAGTTGTGTTCTTCCTGTTTCATTCAGACAAAATTCTGTACTTGTACGTTTTTTGCCTCCTGGTGTACACTAGTAAAGAACCTGAACCTGAACCTCCTGTGTATTGATCTTTTTATTACAGTATGTTTTCATTTTACACCTTCCAAAGACCTACTGGAGACATCATGGGAGTCTCACAGGCATCTGCATCCAGAGTACTCCACCAGTTCCTGGATGTTATGCGAACACATGCCGGTGAGGAGAGGACCAGCAATATGCATCTCTTCCACCATGTAGCAGACTACCCAGAGGTACTAGGTCCATAGACAAGCACGCATATCTACATCAAGGCACCACCCAATGAAGAGGGTAGAGTCTATGTCAACTGCAAGGGCTAGCACTCCATCCACTGCCAGGTCATGTGCAATGCCCAGGGCATTATCATGAATGTGTGTGCTGGCAGCCCTGGTAGTTATCATGACTCCCATATCTGGCATGCCTCACAGCTGTACCAGGCATTTGCCAGGGGGACAACCCATATGGCCATCTGATGGGGGATGCTGGCTATGCACTGGGGCCGTAGATTATGAAACCCATTAGAAATGCATACACACACACACACACACACACACACACACACACACACACTGAAAATGCCATAATGAGGCACACGCACAAACTAGGAACATTACAGAGCATGTGTTTGGGATGCTCAAGTCACAGTTCCACTGCATTGACATATCTGGTGGAGCCCTGCAGTACTCTCCAACCACATGTGCACACATGTTCATAGTATGTGCCATGCTACACAATATGATCTTGCAGAAACAGCTGTAGTAAGAACATCACAGGGAAGGCCCACACAGCTCCTCACTATTGCCAAGGCCCCCACAGGCACAGGAGGACTCAGAGGAAGAACCACCTGAGCCTGCTCCTGTAGGCAGATGGAGGTGTGCCCAGTATGCCCATGCCTTGGCAAAGAGGCAACGCATAGTACACACACTAACACTGTAGGGACCCAGAGATTGACATCTCTCTCTGACTCGCACACACAGTAAAATGAATGTCACACACATCACATTACCTGTATCTTACCATGTATAGGCTGTCTACTATGTGCATGTGACAGAGCCAGCCCTCAAGCACCGTCCTCAAAACTGCTGCAGGCACAAGGTAAGTCAGTCTTCTTAACAATAAATGAATGGAGTAATACGTTATGGTAGCATAGCTACGGTGTCGTTACATGCATGCAAGGGAATGGGGTGGCCTACCGGAATAGCAACAGACAACCAACAAGCATGAGGGACAACAGGAAATGTCTGCCCAATACTGGCTTCCCCAAAGAATGCAGTAGTCCCCTAGGTGACAAATCTCACTGCAGTATATGGGGGAGGGCTAACAAACTGGAGGGTCATAGCTCACATGCATGGATGTCAATGTAGGGGTCCCATACTCACCTCTCAGCCTCACTAAGCAAGTCAGCTGTAGAATAGCATAAATAAATGTCTGGCAAAGGCCCACAAATGGGGCCAAGGATGAAATATACCCATACAGACCTACACAGTGATATCACAGCAAGTCTTGCAGTAGCAGGAAGACTCTGAAAGGTGAGAGGTCTGAAACCCAAATGTCTGCCATTACAATCTAATCTGTGGTCCTTAGTGATATGCCTGTAGTCTCCAAGGCAGGTACCATACTATGCTAAATGGAACCAAAATGTAAAGGGAACATCAACACAGTCTGTGCAAATGTGGACAGCTGACAGGTGTGCCCCCCTCCCACACACACACACACACACATGTTCCCATAGAAATGCAGTAACAGTAATGTTTTTAGGGTATAAGCAGCAGAGCACACATTCCCAGGGCTGTCCCAATCAACTTAATAACTTGTTGCATGTCCACAATATGCAGGGGTCAATGCACTATGTATATGTGTGATCAATACTGTCAGTATGTGGCCTGCACTTACTCCTGGCTGTCATGTCTTAATGGCCTACGTACAGGACTGTGGTTGACGGGGCCCATGTTCCAGAACCTGCAGTGCCAACTATTCTCCATGTCAAATACAGCTACAGTAGGAATTGTACACACTGTCCAGATGTCAATATCTGTTACTACAGAAAAGCTGGACAGGTCAGGGACAGGGGGCCACACATATGAACAGTACACAGCTCAGAGTAATCTACAAAGTGCCCAGCATACCCCTCAACTGTAAGACATTTTGCAGAATGTCCAGAGGTTTGCATCATACTTATGGTCTCTTTATCATGAAATCGTGGTTGTCTAGCAAATCATTGGCAAATCACAAAAGACTAAAGTCAGAAAATAATGACAGATTGTAGTTTCAGACTTCATACTCTTTAGGAAAATGCATTGCAAAACCTGTTATTGTACCACCTTTCTAGGTTTGTAAGGCCAACAGTTAACAATGGTCCCTATATGTAGGCCTTTGTCCCCAAATTACTTATAGCTTTGTCCAGATGTCTGGCTCTATATAGTCAGGAAGTATGGTACCTAGAAGGACAGCAGGTACCTGTAGGTCAGTGTACTGCCAGGTCATAAAAGGCTGCCAGCTTACTGTGTCAGCACTGACAACATGTCACTGGCCAACACCCATACCCCTGGAATGACAGGTTGTCACAGAAGGACCACAAGTATGCTTTGTCGATCTATTCTGCTTGTCCTAACATTGCATTTGCCTGCCAAATATTTGCAAAACAAGAAATGGTCTTGTCAGAGCATCATTTGCAGACAGTGGGAAAACAGATGTCATACCCATAAGAGAAAGCAAACAAATACCAACCTGGTCTCTCAACTGTCTATGTTTGACAGAACAGTATTAACACCCTGTCCCCATGTGTGTGCCTTTGTCTGACTGTCATATATGGGCCTGTCCAGATGTCAGTCTGTGATGGTTTGACAGCTAGGCCAACATGTAGCCTCCTAATAACATATAGCAACACAAACCATCTGAGAACCACAGCAAATGTAGTGGTGCAATGATGGACAACCTGCTAAATAGGTACACTCAGAGGTGTGAAGTCCACAACCTTGTGTGTGATGTTATGACATTTACCCCGCTCACATCAGAATTATAAATACATAGCAGCCACTATGGGCAAAGCCTGTGACTGGACTACAGAAGGACAAAGAGACACACATAGTGGAAAGGGAACCACTGGCCAGACAAATGGAGAATGTGCACACCAGAACAAATTGTGCAGTAACATAGGTGCCATGCAGTGTATGGAGTCAGTAAACATCACCTGCAAATACAAAACACACACCCATGTAAGTGGAGGTCTGCAAACAAGCAAAAACCCAAACAAAGGACACCTCAGAGGCAAAAATACATGAGAACTCCACAAACGTACATACCACAGACCATGCAGACTCTACATACCAGGGTCTTGCAAACACTAAGGCCTCACCCCAAACTCCAAACACCTGCCCAACACAGATAGGCTACCAGCACTGTCCATCTACCCCATTCCATACAGACTCTACTGAAGTGACTCCTGTCTGGCATACAAAGCAATCCAGACCCTGCCTTAATGGGACTGTTGCACATCTGGAAGTCAAGGCCCACTCGATCCACATGTAGATGCAGCATCAACCTGTCTGTGATATCAGTACAACTTGGTGTGACAGATACATGTCCCACTCACTCCCACGTCTGTGGAATAAACTCCCTGTCCACATCAAGCCAAGTGCCTCAGTACCCCTACTGATGTGCAACCTGTATAAGTGCATGGGAAACACAAAATACAGTCCTGTGATTCCACCTGTGTCCCTGCTGGACAGGGGCTTTGTGTGCTGACATTTCCTAACATGAGCTACACTCCCATCTGCGTGGGTTATAAGGGCTTCAGGGCCAATGCCCTACTAATGTCATATCAACCTATCAACCTATACCCAACTGTCTGTCAGTGGTTCACCACATTACTCTGTAATGCTCTGCCACTGACATACATGGAAGTCACACAGTGCTATGTGGAATATACTACACATATAATGGACATTTCTGCACAGTACAATGCACTCTGTACCCACGTCCATACATCTCAACCTCTAACAACATCTGGACAAGGTCATAAATAAAAGTGGGACAAAAGTCCAATGATAGGCACATATTGTAAATATTGCTCTTACAAACTGAGAAAGTTGGTAGAATAATAAGTTTTGCATTGGCAGGAATTGTTTGAAGGTTATGAAGTCTGAAACTGATGTCTGTCATTATTTTGTGACATCAGTCTTTAATTATTTGCAACTAACTTGCCATAAAAACACAAGTTTATGGAGACTGTACAGAACTTCTAGAGAAACACCTGGACAATCCACTAAAAACTGTACACTTGAGAGGTATGGACCAGGATATGAGTTTTCAGGTAAGAAGAATACCACACAAGCAGGAGATCCCCAGCCAGTATATCACCAAGTTGCTGGACTGTTTACACAGCTTCATCAGTCAACTGGCTGTAGCCACACCTCTCAACTGGCCTTTTTGGACAAGAATATCTGTAGTTGGGCTCATAATATTGGGCTGTGCATCATAGGTTCGTAGGTTCATAAGTAGGTACTAGGCTATCTGCTTGAGGGAATTTATAAGCCTAGCCAGAGTGTGTCGGCTTTCACCGCCCCATTGATTAATTAACTGAGCCTCTGTCAAGCAAAGCAAATTAAGTGATCCCAGGGGTGTATTTTCTGTTACCCACCACTCGTCAAGGTTTCTCTTGAAGAGTGTTAGTGAGGGGCTTTGCCTAATGTAGTTATGAATTTTGTTCCAAAGCATGGGGAGTCTCTGTGACAGGACTCTATCCCTCCAGCATGTTCTATTTATTGTTGTGGTGAGGTTTAGCTCACTAGAGCGAGTGGCTCGCAGTGACTTGGATTTCTTTAGGTGGAGCATGTCCATCAATTCTGAGTTGGACATGGCTTTGTAAGTTAGGCAGAGATCACCTCTGAGTAAGCGATATGCCACTGAGTACAGCCGGGGTTTTTTCAGTTGGACTGCATAGGACATATGTTTGAGGCCAGTAATCCTCTTGGTGAGGTACTTTTGTGGTCTTTCCATCTGTTGGAAGTGTCTTGTGAGGTACATCCCAAATGGGGCATTGTACTCTATGATGGGTCTAATGAGTGACTGGTAGAGGGGCACTATAACCTCTTTATTTCTAGATGTGAACCCTTTAGTAACTAGATGGGCCACATAGAAGGATTTCCTAACTACTTTGGCAATATGATTGTCAAAGGAGAGATTACTATCTACCTGGGTCCCCAGATCTCTTATTACCTCTTCTGTATTAAGGGGGCTGCCACCTATGTGGTAATTTGTGGGTGTTTTGTTTTTCCCAAATGGGATGACTATGCATTTTTTTGGCATTTAGCTTGAGGCCATGACTTTGACACCAGGTGTCCGTCTCAGTAAGGCCCTTTTGGAGGATGTCTGTGTCAGCCGGAGAGTCGATTATGGCTCCCAGTTTGCAGTCATCGGCAAACTTGGTTAGCCATAGTTCTCCTGTGTTTGCCTGTACTTCTAGGGTTCCCAGGACTGAGCCTTGCAGGACACCACTTGTGACTGGTTTAGAGTCGGACCTGGAGCCCGCTATTCTTACCATGTGAGTTCTGTCTGTAAGCCAGTTGGCAACCCATCTCATGACATAGGGGTTTATGTTCAGGCTGGTGAGTTTTTCTGTAATACTCGAGTGGGGAATGGTGTCGCAAGCCTTGGCGAGGTCAAGGTAGGCTGTGTGAACCACCTTTCCCTCGTCTATGGCCTTGGTGACTGTCTCGAAGAAATCAACCAGGTTTAGTAGGCATGATCTGCCCTTAACAAAGCCGAACTGGGTCAGGTCAAGTGTTTGGAGGTTCCCAATGTCTTTGTTAATGAGTTCCATAATGATGCACTCCATAGCCTTGCAGACCAGGCTAGTCAGGCTTATGGGGTGATAGTTACCAGGGTTAGTTGTGGCCCCTCATTTGTGGAGTGGAATAACCATTGCTGTGCACCATTCTATGGGCACATAGCCTGTGGAGAGGCTGAGGTTGAAAAGCGTGTTTAGATGGGGGGGTTAGTTCATTCTGTAGTTCGTGCAAGATGCAGCCTGGGACACCATCTGGCCCCATTGACACTGTATTTTTGGCTTTTGAAAAGGCTGTTTTCACCTGTGTGTCTGATTTCCAGGACACTATGCTTTTCCGGTATTGTTGTGGGCCCTTTTAGGGGTGGGGGGGTGAAGTTTGCACTGAATCTATCTCCCAGGATGTTGGCAATATCAGTAGGTTCAGTATATTTTGTGCTATTTTGCACTAGCTCAGTGCACATCTGCAAGTTGCCACTTAGATTCTTAACATAGCTAAGGAAGGCTTTGTGGTTATCTTTTGAATCATTGGCTATTTTTCTTTCAAAGTTAGCCTTGGATGATTTTATGAGGGACCTTAGTTTCTTACTGATACTGATCACAGATGTCTTTCCTTCTTGGGATTTGCTTTTTTTCTGACCTAGTTTCCTCCTTCTATTGTATAGCCTGTTTCTGGCAGGGGTCCATCAGACTGGTTTCCTTCTCTTAGAGGAGTGAGTCTTGGTTTTGCTAGGGATGACATGGTCCATGCATCCTTGTAGATGCTCATAGCGTGCATTTGTAAAAGTTTCTGCATCTTGGGCAGCGTTATCCTTTAGCGTGGGAGCTGTGAAACTTAATGCCTCTGTCTTAAGTAAGGTGAAGTTTGCTTTAGAAAAGTTTTTTTACTGTGGTTTCCTTAGTTGGGGGTGGTAGTGGGGTGTGGACATCCAGAGTGATTAGTTTATGGTCTGATCTAACCAGTGATGGGTTGACCTCCTGTGTGGAATACCTGTCGCCCATGTTGGTGATGACCAGGTCCAATATGTTTTCACCTCTGGGAGGTGAGTTTACCAGCTGATCCAGGGCATTTGATTTGAGGGATTCCAGGAAGTGCTGGGCCTGGGAGTTTGTACTCGAGTAGTTTTCCCAGTTAATGGTAGGGCAATTGAAATTGCCCAATATCAGGGTGTTCGGTAGGACCTTCATGATTTCCAGTGTCTCCAGAAAGGCGGAGTGGTGGTCCTGGGTCATGGAGGGTGATCTGTAGCATGCCACAATTTGCATTGCAGATTTGCCCTATGTTAGTTGCACATGGATGATCTCAGAGGTATCATGCTGAGCCACTAACCTGGAGGTGTAGGTATCCTTGATGAATATGGATACACCCCCTCCTTTTGTGTTTCAGTCCATGTTCTGTGGCCAAAATGTGTGGTGTGAGTTGTAGCCCAGTAGTGCTGGGGTGCTCTCTGGAGCCTTGAACCAGGTTTCAGTTACTGCACAGATGTTGACATTCTCCATACTGAGGAGTGCTTCAAGCGCGTGCATTTTGAGATTTAAACTCCTGGCGTTGAGTAGCATAACCCTCAGTTATTTGTTAATTGTATTCCTCTGGTAAAGCACTGTGATGATCTGAGGATGTCTGTCACTATGCAATAACACAGTACATTCCAGTGTCAGACTTCAGATATGTCAGAAAATGTCTGCAAAAACAAACCCTGTACCCCTAGCATCTTCCTGTTTACTGTTGAGAGGTATGCCTGTAGCCCACAAAACCCCAGACCAGAGTACAACTATCTCTGTAATGGAGTCTCACTCTTACTATAGAAGGTCATATTGGGCATGCTCCTACACTTAATCTCAGCCTATATTGGAACCCATATCTGTATTGTGCATATATGTCTTTGCATGCAGACAGCTATGTACACCTTAACTGTCTCTGCACACACACATCAGACAGGATTACCCTCAGCTAGCTGTAGGTGGCCCATATGTGATATATCTGCATCTGTTGTGTGTGATACACAGACATATATATGGGCAACGTATAACAATATGTCAAGCATACACACACATTGATGTGAGGAAGAGAGAGACAGACAGTGATAGATAGAAAAGAGAGAGAGACACAGGGATACAAACACAGAGAGTGAGTCATACACAGGGATACCCTGAATGGCATAGAGTGGTGTCCTGCTGCGGACAGTGACATACCAATCATAACCAGTCACACATGCCAGCATGAAGGTGAGCTCCATTGTGTAATAGTACTGAGGTGGGGGTTATAACATCACATCACGCGTGTGTGTGTGTGTGTGTGTGTGTGTGTGTGTGTGTGTGTGTGTGTGTGTGTGTGTGTGTCAGTAGATTTAAGTATTAAGAGGCTGTTCACACTCAGGATACTTTCGATTCCCCTACTTCACAAGATTTGCTGATGTCATTCACCTTAGAAGTACCATTGGACACCTGTCAGGCCTATAAGCTCTGTAGCACATGCGATAACTGCATAACACTATAGTACAAATAACTAGATGGGCAGGAGGTCTAATCTCAGTTCTGGCAAGTGTGTGTTTGAGACAGTGTATGTGTTTGTTTGTTTGTTTGTTTAAAATAACTGCAAAAAATGCTGAAAAATGACCACAGGTGGCAAGACAAATCCAAGGAACAAAATATAATCCACAGAGACAAGTTTTAATTAATAAAAACAAGTAGTTTAAGTGCTTTCGTCTTGTTTCTATGAGCAAGACTTCATCAGCTTTAGCCCATTCCCACCTAGTACACTTCCCAGTACCCTACTTTAGTATTCTTGCTGATTTCATTCCCCTTAGAAGTACCTCTGGACAATGCCAGCCCTATAAGCTCCGTGGAGCATGCAATAACTATGTAACAGTATAGTATAAATAACTGGATAGGCAGGAGTTCTATTCTCAGTTCTGGCAAATTTGTGTGTGTAAGTGTGTGCATAAGTGTGTATGTTTGTAGGATAAAGTATTTTGAGGACTTTCCCACCCACAACAATTCACGGTGCCCTACTTTAGCAGTCCTGCTGATGTCATTCAACTTAGAAGCACCTTTGGACACTTGTCAGCTCTAAAAGCTCTGTAGTGCATGCAATAACTGTGGAGCACTATAGTACAAATAACTAGATATACAGGGGTTCTAATTCCAGTCCTAGCAAATGTAAGTGTGTGTGTGTGTGTGTGTGTGTGTGTGTGTGTGTGTGTGTGTGTGTGTGTGTGTGTGTGTGTGTGCCCTACGTTAGCAGTCCTGCTGATATCATTCACTCTGTCCTATAAGCTCCATGGCATGTGCAATAACTGCATAACAGTATAGTACAAATAACTAGATAGGCAGGGGTTCTATTCTCAGTTCTGGCAAATGTATGTGTGTGTACAAGTGTTTGCAGGATGAAGTATTTTGAGGACTTTCCCACCGGCAACACTTCCCAGTGCCCTACTTTAGCAGTCCTGAAGATGTCATTGCCCTTAGAAGTACCTTTGGACAGCCATCAGTCCTATAAGCTCCATGGTGCATGTACTAACAGTATAGTACAAATAACTAGACAGGCAGGGATTCTACTTTCAGTTCTGGCAAATCTGTGTGTGTGTGTGTGTGTGTGTGTGTGTGTGTGTGTGTGTGTGTGTGTGTGTGTGTGTGTGTGTGTGTGTGTGTGTGTGTGAAGGTGTTTGTAGGGTAATGTATTTTGTTGCCCTTTCCACCCAGTATGTTTCCCATTGCCATACTTTACAAGGGCTTTTGATGTAATTCACCTTAGACATGCCTTGGGACACTGTTAAATCCTATAAGCTCTGTGGCATGCATGATAACTGCGTAATACTATAGTATACCTAACTAGATAGGTAGGGGTTCTAAACTCAATACTGTGTGTGTGTGTGTGTGTGTGTGTGTGTGTGTGTGTGTGTGTGTGTGTGTGTGTGTGTGTGTGTGTGCATGTGTGTTTGTGTGTGTGTGTGTGTGTGTGTGTGTGTGTGTGTGTGTGTGTGTGTGTGTGTGTGTGTGTGTGTAAGAATCATATCCTCCCTATGTGTGTTTGTGGGTTTGAGTGAGAATCACATTCTCTCGGGGGGTAGGTTATACAATTGTGTGGCATGTACCACCCAGTACACTTCCCATAGCCCTACTTTACAAGACCTGCTGATGCCATTCACTGTAGATGTACCTGTATACACTTGTCAACCCTCTAAGCTCTGTGGCATGTGCAATAACTGTGTAATACTATAGTACAAATAATTAGATAGGTAGGGGTTCTAATCTCAGTACTGACAACTATAGTAGTGTGTGTGAAGCATATCCCCTGTGGCTGTTGTGTGTGTAGGTTATACCATTTTAAGGCCTGTTGACCCCACCCCCACCCATGACATTACTTTAAAGAGCCTGTTAATGGCATCTGCCTCACATGCACCATGTAATACTATACAGCTCATACCAGTCATCTATACAGCTGCAAATGGAATATTGACATGTTTGCAACCTATATGTGGTATGTGTCCCCTACCAATGAGCATTCCTGTGATATCATTGCCAAATATGTCACAGTTACAGTAGTGACACACATGCCAGCATCAGACATTGTACCTGACTGACACATTATGCTGCTTCAGAGTCTGTCACTCTATCACTTGTGCAGGTTTGTAGGAGCAATATAAGAGACCAATCGCTATGTCTGGTGGATTATCCCACCATCCATGAAGGCATTCGTGAGATTACTTGTTGTAAGAGGTTGTGTGTTATGTCCTAGGCATATAATCTATGTGGAGCATGTCATGTGTACGCAGCACTATAGTACATACAAGTGGATACATAGGGTTACTAATATGTCTATTGGCAACTGTGTATGAGTTTCTGTATGCACACCCCCTGTGGCTGTCTTTACTGTGTGTATGTGATGGCTATACCATTTAGTGTGCCTCTTCCACCCTGTGAACTCCCCCATTGCCAACTTAGTTTCAGCCCATACAGATGTCATCTACTGTACAAGCACAGTTGCACAGTTTCTAACACCAAGCCACTGTGGTGCAATGGTTGTAGCACTGTGTATTGTACATAAATAGAAGGGTAGGTCATCTACTGTGAGAAGTGTCAACTCCATGTGCATGTGTGTTTCAATGCATGTCCCCATGCAGCAGTGTGTGCATGTGTGTGTGTGTGTGTGTGTGTGTGTGTGTGTGTGTGTGTGTGTGTGTGTGTGTGTGTGTGTGTGTGTGTGTGTCTGTGTGTGTGCCAGATGGCTCTACCATGTTAAGGGCCTCTGAACCCACCACTGGTAAGCCTAACAGCCCCTACAATTGTCACCCACTTGAATAGTAGTGGCAGACACTGCAACACTACATTACCTCTGTGCTATTTGTGTTATGTACTAGCACTATCATTCATAAGACTGTGCAGGTAGGGGCTGTGCTCAGCCCTTTGACAGATGCCCCAGGTACAAGACTATGAATATGTGTGCACTACCAGCATGAGAGGCCACACATGCATATGAGTTAGCAGACACACATGCTGGTGGTTGTCAGGGTAGACTAACACAGGCTGACCTGCGTCAGGATTACATACAACAAACCTGTCATACACAGTACCATGCATACCCTCATCAACTGCATGATGGTTGAGTGGATGGGGCAGAAATGGCAGGGGCAACAGGTGGTGCTAATTGAATCTCTTGCAGTTAAAGTAATGGCTATGTTTGTGAGGGACCTAGTGCCAGTACTCAAGTAACCTCCTCTATATATGTGAGCCTGCAGTCCTACAGAACACCCAGGTGACATGTATGAAGGCTAGCTGGCTGTGTCAAGGGTATTTATGCAAGGTCACACTGTCTGCCACAATTGTCCCTCACATACTGTTGCATGTAAACACACCTGGTAAACATGTACATATACAGCTGTACTTTGGTTATGAAAAGGTCACTGTGTTTCTACTCCGCCATACTCACTATTGCTACTGTCAGCAGTCCCACAGCCTGCAGACACACAGACACCTGGAACACAAACAGAATACAGTATGTGACACTACAGTCAGTCAGCAATACTAACAGCAATAATGCATCATGGCTAACAAGGTACATACACCTCAATGTGTACCCATAACTATTGCCAGCAGACAGCACCTTGCACAACATTACATTACTACACTGTACTATATTCACCCTGTGCATTAGACCCATATGAGTATGTCCCTGCATTGATAGTATGGATAACAAGGTTATGGCACAAGTATCATCACATACACAGGGTGTGGTGTGGGATTGCCAGAGGCCTAGGCTGAGCCATATGGTTGACATCATGCATGTGTGTGTGTGTGTGTGTGTGTGTGTGTGTGTGTGTGTGTGTGTGTGTGTGTGTGTGTGTGTGTGTGTGTGTGTGTGTGTGTGTGTGTGTCTGGAGGGGTGGTGTTCAACTGGGCTGTGCAGAGGAGCTGTGTGTGTCTGGTGGTGACCGGCCTGTGATAGAGATGTGTGAGTGTTTGACTGCACACAATCAAGCCATGTGGATGCCTGACACAAGGCTATGTTGGACAGCTGTGGACCGCACATGGCAGGATGTATGGTTCACCTTCTCCCGGCAGGGATGCGGGAACTGGTTCTGCCATGACTCTCACTAGCACCACCATGCCCAAGGACAGATGCAGTACTACTCCTCGATGGTGACTGCTGTCTGCTGGATCCATGTCCCTGATGGGACTGGCCAGGACCACGTGCCTATGGCCTGCTCGTAGTGCTGGTGGTACTGGCACTATGGGACTGTGAATGTGCACGGCCATCTGGGCTCTCAGCTGATCATGTTGCTGACCTACATCCACCTGGCCAATGCCTTGCTGCCATTATATGCTCAAGCACAGATATTGCACGGTCGAGCAGTGGCAATGTCTCACCCCACAGTCTATCCATGACATCAGCAAAATGACATATGGCATCACAAATGCTGTGAAGGTCATCAAGCATGGCAGGAAGCACTGCATTCATGGCCCTGAGCATCTGTCTGGTGTTGCAGTCAGTACACGCCTTGTGCTTCCATGATGCTCTGTAACATGTGTCTGGTGACACCTGCTGTGGCACTTGCAACAGGGGCTTGATGGGCAGTAGTCCTCCTTCAAGCACCCCTGTCCATCTGCCTGTGTGTGACCTCGCCTGCTCTCTGACTATGGCTAGTGTCTACACTCACACTTGCCATAGTCACCACACTAGCCTGTTCCATGCCACCACCCTCCAACTGTCCATTATCTGTGGCTGCTGGGGACTGGGTATGTGTGGGCATACTGACTGTGTGTGGGGACATTGTGGGTGACAGTGGGATACTGACCAATGGCACAGATACAGGCCTTGACAACCCCACCTGTGCCTCACTATGACCACCATCATCTTGAGAGTCTGCTAAGACACTGACATCAGGTTGTGAGGGGAGAGACACCAACCCCCATGTTCACCTGCGAGGGGAAGACAACATATGTAAATGAATACCCTACAGTATTATGTTTGCTGATACATGCACACACACACATACACACACACACACACACACACACACACACACACACACACACACACACACACACTCCTGGTAAAGTCAGGCACAGCCTAGCCACCTATGGGCCCTTCAGGCCAGACCTTACTATAGTTCTGACTGCCACAATGAATCTCTTTAACAGCTACTGTAAGACCCTCAACAATGGGTGACAAATTCTACTGTGTGATGGGCCTATTAGCAGAATGGTAAGTGTGACCAAGACCAAGGCTATTGGAGTGAGCTATACAGTGTGACCAAGTGCATATGCAAGTACTGTAAGAGCTGACTTACTACTATACAGACCAGACACAATGGCAAGGATTAACAATATGTGATAATAACTAATGAAGGAACAGGAGAATACTCTGTCACTACAGTACCTACACAGTTCAGACTCACAGGGATTCATTTCAGACAACATTGCAGGATAATTTGCAATACATACAGGAAACATGTAAAATACTAGATGCATAGCTTCATAAGATGATGCCAGGCTATCGGGCCAGATGTCCTTATAAGCCTAGCCCAGATCTTCGCCCATCTCCCTTCAAAGCCAGCACATTTCCCCTGTCCAGCTCTGACATACACAGGAACCCAGGGGTGTCCTTTCCATTTCCCATGCAGTCATCCAGCTTCTTTTTAAGAGGGATATAAACATACTCTGCTAGACATGGGGAGGGAGTGTATTTTACAGACAGTGTATTGTGTGGGACACTGCACTATCACGCCAACAAGTATTATACATCTCACAGACCAGATGAGAGCCTTGCATTCATGTTGCATGTGTAGGGTTTGTCTTACGGCTATGCAGAAACACCATCAAGGCTGGTTTGGAAATGGCCTTGTATGCCAAACACAGGTCACCTATGATCAGTCTGTTTAGACTGAGTACAGGGACAGGGCTTTCAGCCTATCTGTATAGGATAGGTGTTGCAGACCCTGGATTTGCCTGGTCAGGAACCTCTGTGGTCTCTGCAACTGCTGCATTTGCTTGGCAAGGTGCATGCCAAAGGAGCCATTGTACTCGGTAATGCGTTTGATAAAGGTGGAGTACAGGGATGTTGTGGCCTCCTGATTCCTGGATGACATACCCATATTTGTGAGGTGGGCCATGTAGACAGCCTTCCATACAATGGTGCCCACACAGTGGGAAACTGTCAGGTTGCTACCAGCCTTGGTGCACAAGTCACCTCACACCTGATTGCATGCTCAATACATTATTATTACTAAGTAAGGAAACGAAGGATAAATAAGCAAAACCAGGTTTATTACAACGTTAGCGCTTTCACCCTGAGGCTTCTTCAGACGTTAAAGTACAAATGGTTACTGAGAGTAACTTAAATATACATTGCACATTCCCCATTGGTTAAAAACATCATTAATTAAGGAAACATCAAAAAAATTAACATAATAAATTGATTGTTAAACAGGTACATACTATTACATCCTGTTCAACTCTAAACATTCTGAACAACCTAAACCTACATTAGATAAATACTAGAACCCACTAAAAAATATATATTCTATTTTCTACAACATAAATCCTAGGATTTAGTTAGTAGTTAGTATTAGTTAGTATTTATATAATGTAGGTTTAGGTTGTTCAGAATGTTTAGAGTTGAACAGGATGTAATAGTATGTACCTGTTTAACAATCAATTTATTATGTTAATTTTTTTGATGTTTCCTTAATTAATGATGTTTTTAACCAATGGGGAATGTGCAATGTATATTTAAGTTACTCTCAGTAACCATTTGTACTTTAACGTCTGAAGAAGCCTCAGGGTGAAAGCGCTAACGTTGTAATAAACCTGGTTTTGCTTATTTATCCTTCGTTTCCTTACTTGGTGAAAATTTGGATGTGCATCTCTCTATGTGACAACTTTGATCACATTATTATTACTGTCATAATTAGTGAGGATGACATCTACCACAACAGGAAAATGATGCATCTCCTGGCATTCAGTTTCAGGCAATCTTCTTGCACCAGTCATTAACTTGGGTAAGGGCCTCTTGGAGGATGCTCACATCAGTAGGGGAATGTAAGACAGTGGCCAGCTTGCAATCATCTGTAAACATGGTCTGCCACAGACCACTGGTTTTGTCCTGTACCTCAGAAATGTACATCTCAAACAGTAGAGGCCCCCCAGACCAATCCTTGGGGTGCACCACTCTGTAAGAGTCTACTACTACAGGTGGCTTCCACTACTTTGACCGAATGGGTACTATCATTGAACAAGTTAGCTACCCATCTGGAAACATAAAGGTTGATCCCTAGCTATGTAGACTTATGTATCATAGCTGCCTGGGGGTTATTGTGAGAGATTTGGGCTAGGAGAAGGTAGGCAGTGTTCACCATCTTCCCCTTGTCCTTGTGTTTGTTGACCACTTCAGAGAAGTCAACCAGGTTTAACAGGCCTGATCTCCCTTTGACAATACCACACTGTGTGGGCTCAAGCATTTTGAGGTTGCCAATGCCCCTGTTTATAAGGTCCTTGATATTGCCTTCCATGGCCCTGCAGATCAGGCTAGTTAGGCTGATGTGCACATGATTGGCTGGGTCAGTGGATTGCTCCACCTTTGTGTATAGGGATGACAGTGACTGTCCTCTGTGCAGATGGGATGACACTGTTGCTCAGGCTTTGGTTGACTACAGTGTGTAATGGAGCTGGGAGTTCATGCCTGAGTTCATGTAGGATGCAGCAAGGGATGGTATCAGTACTCTGAAGACTTCTGTGTGTTGCCTTTGAGAGGGCATTACCGACCTGCTTCCTGATGATGAGGGGAGTTGTGGCAGGTGCTGTGTATGTCCATGTGTACCAATGGGGGGACAGGGGAATGATGTTTACACTTAGCCTGTCTGCAGCAGGTTGGCTATATCTATGCCGTATGTGTATATCATGTTATTGACCACCACTACAGAGCAGATTTGGGTGTTGCCTCTGGGGTTGCAGACATATGTTTGGAAGGCCTAGTAATTGACCTTGGTGTATGTGTTCAATTTTCACTCGAAGGTAGCCTAAGGGTAATTCACCTGTGACCTTATTTGCTTGTTCAGACCAAGGTGACATTGCTTCCAATTAGGCATCTGCTCCTTCTTGGCCCTGTCCAGCAATTATTTCCACCTATTATGCTATTTGTTTATTGCTGCTGTCCACCACAGAGGTTTACCCTACCTTGAGGGAGATTATGTTGTCCTGTCAGGTATTGCTGAGGCCATACAGCTATGTAGGTGCTCACATAGTATTGTGGTGTGGGCTTGGACACTACTGCTAGTTCCAACTGATGGGATGGTGGCTGTAAAGCTACTTCTACCTGCTCTGAGGAGATTTATTGTCATTTTTGTAAAGTTTATTTTGTTTGACCCTGATGGGGGGAGGGCAGGGGAGATGGTGACCTCAACAGTGATGGCTATGCAGTCAGATCTTACCAAGGAGGATGACACTGTAGGAGTGCTACAGTGGCTACTCATGTTGGTTTGGACCAGGTACAGGATATTTCCACCTGTGGTAGGAGTTTTGGCCAGCTGATCCAGTGCATTGCCCTTGACAAAGCCAGGGAACCTCTGTGCATTCATGTTCAGGTAGAATAGCTCATGCACACTATGGTTGGATAGTTAAAGTCACCTAGGAGCAGGGTAGATGGTTGAATCTTGACATATTGAAGCAAGTCCAGATAGGTGTAGTGGGTGTCCAGAGTCATGGTTGGAGGTCTGCAGTTAGCTATGATTTGAGTAGATGTTTTGTCAACAGTTAATTGCACTTGGGATGTCTCCCATGTGTCATACTGTTTGGCCAGCATGGAGGTGTATTTGTGTATGGTAATATATAAAACTCCACCTCCTGTGGCTGTGCAGCCCTCTATTTGGGGTCTAAATGTATGGTGGGATGAGTAACCTGGAAAGGTTAATGTGCCCTCCTCAGCTGCAGACCAGGTGTCAGTAACTGCACAAATGTCAGCATCGTACAGGACAAGGTATGCTTGCAATCACATGAGTTTCATGCTAAGACCCCCAGTTCCTGTTAGAGCAAGACATCTGCACAAAGGCACACATCAATGGTGGGCAAAGGCTGCAAAATAGCAACACTTTATAAATCTAGTTGTAACACACACAGTTGCTAGCAAAGACAGTTTTGCATTTACAGGAATACTCCGCATGATATGACATCTGACTTTCAAATGTATGCTATTATATTATGACTTCAGTCTTTAATGGGTTGCCAGTGATTTGCCAGGTAATACACAACTTTATGAGGCATTGACTACAAATATGAGGGAAACATGTGGTCAGTCTGCAACACTCTGGGCAATTGAAAGGCATGAGCTCAGTATATAACATACAGTTCAACACACACTTCTGTGCCAGTTGTGTACTATGCACATACCCTATATAGGTCTCTTACATTTGTAAGACAAGCATATGTATCATAGTAGCATTCACAGGTGACATATGAATATTTACAACATCCCAGGTAGCTGGCCTAGCAGTGTCACAGTCAGTATTGGACAACAGACACTCCAGTAGTAGTCATACATGAGATGACCTTTGCTGGGGTGACTTAGGGGCCAGAGCTGTGATTTATGTCACTGCAGACAGGGCCAGCAGGAATGGCCATAGGTGCCAGACAGCAACATGTGAGTCCAGCAAGTCTTGTTGTGACCTAGTGTTTAACTTCCTATTTCACATTATTGCATCCCCCATCTGCATTCCATTACATGCTTAATTGATTGACATACCTGTTATAGTGCTGAAGAGTTTCCTCAGAATAATGCAAATGTTTAGGTTTGTGTAGTCACAGTCTGTCTTAGTGTAGATGGGTTCAGACTTGTTTTGCATAAGCAGCAGCCTGTCTTTTGTAGGTAATGCTCATGAGCAGGTGATGGCCTGTGCACCAATTGGTGACTCCCACTTGCTACTTGCATCCAGAGCAGCTGTGTTGTCTTTCCATTAGCCAATGCCATAGCAACACAGTGCTATAATCAAGTCCTTCATGTGGGCCTTGCCCCTTTTCCTTGCCTGTGAGCAGGACATTATGGAGGTGTGGGGGCTACAGCTTCACAGAAGGTAAGTGGAAATACCTCTCAGAACAAGAAATGTGGAGACAGCCCAAAAAACATTGGAGACAAAGTTCCAGAAATGGGTACAGATTGTAAGTAAGTATTGCTGTTATACACATAGAAGATTACTAGATTAACAGGGTTTGTCTGGACATGCATTTTCTGCATGAAATTGACATCTGACAGTAATATGTCTCTGATATACCTCTCAACTGGTTAGATGTCTGCAGAATGCCCAGAGGTTTGCCTCTTATGTTTGGTCTGTTCCTCAGACACTTTATGTTTTTCAGAAATCAGTAGGATAATGTGAGGAGTGAAGTCAGTAAATGTTGACATCCATTTGTGTTTCAGACATTATATCCTTCAGGGATGTTATGTTACAACAAACCCTGTAACACCAGCAACTGTTTCAGTTTGTAATACCATTATGGGAAATATGTCCCTCTTTTCAGCCCCCTGTCCCCCAAGTATGTCAGGCATTGTACAGATGTCTTGCAGTAAGAAGTTCAGAAGTATGATATATCATGATTTAGTGACTTCACTCCTGATATCATCTTAGTGACTTAGAGGACTCTCAGAAGTGGAATGTGGTAGTGGCCATAAATATGGTCCCACACCCTGGACATTCTGTGGAAATCTGTACAGTTGAGAGTTATTTATGTCTGGCCATTGTTAGTCAAGATTGTGTAGCAGTGTAGTGTGTAAATGTTTGTTGGGCTGAGTAGGGAGAGTGGCAGATGTGAGTGCCATAGATCCTTTTCTATCTGACTGTGCATCCTGCTACAGTTGCTGGTGTCTATCAGGTGTATATGTTTGTAAGGGCAGACTGATAAATGTCCAATAACACCTCAGGATTCCCAATAGACTGTGACCTAGGGCAGTATATGTCAGTGTAGTGTGTGTGACTGGCAATCAAGATATGTTTGTTCAAACAGTCATTATACTCTAGCGTTCAGTTTGGGTACTGTAATGTTGCTGTGAATGTGGTGCAAAAGATTGTGGGTGGACAATTTCTCACTGATCACTGCTTTTCCCTACAGTTACATCCCTGTAGTGCATGATATATTTGCAAATGCATGAGTAATTTCCCATAGCTGATTTTGGGTAGTGTCGTGTTGGTCTGACTTTAGTTCAGAAGGTGATGGTTGAAATGGTTGGCAGCTCTCAGTGTATTTTCCCTTCTGTTACATGGCTGCGGTCATACCTCTCCACTGTCCAGATGTCTATACACTGTCTATACACTGTCCAGGTGCATGGCTCATATGTTTAGCCTGTTCCCCATAACAATTGTGGGTTTGTGACAAATCACTGGGATGATGTGAGCATTGACATCAGTAAATGATGACAATCATTTGTGTTTCAGACCTGAAATCTATCAGAAAATATATGTTAAAACAAGCCTTGCTACTCTAGCAGACTTCTGCGCTTATAACAGCCATATTTTTATTTATTTATTTGTATTTCTATTTAAATTTGTTGACCGGGAGTGTCCGACTGGATGTGGGTCCATTTTCAGTGGAGGCCCGGGGAGAAAAGCTCCACAGTAAAATAAACAGACAGTAGTTACATTGGATTACATAGCGATTAACAATTTAACATAGAAATTACTTACAACATATTTACAGATGAAGAACATAGTGCATCAGTAGACAACTAGAATCTTTATCTGTGAAGTACATAACAGGCATTAACAAATGTAACAATGAGAAGTTCCTGCTGTATTATAAGTACTAGGCTTAAGAGCATCTGAGCTTGCTATAATCAAGGTAGTTAGTGGAGTGGAAAGAAAGGTAGTAGTTGGATGGGGTGGATGATATTAGAGTGGGAGTTGCAAGGGCATAGCCAACATGTTTTAGGTGCGCTTTTAGTAAAGTTTTGAAGTGGGTGCATGATGGTATGGAGGTAATTGTGGGTGGGAGTGAGTTCCATAATTTGGCTATGGCGCAAGAGAATAGTGCTTCACCAGCAGAGTTATTGGCTTTAGTGATCTGCAAGTGATTTTTGTTGCTGGATCTTAGTGGTCTGGTGGTGCGATAGGGTTGGAGTAGATTCTGGAGGGATGGGACACTTAGTGGATGGTTTACTAGTTTGTGGGCGAGTGAGAGTTGATACCACTGAAGGATGTGAGGGAGTTCAAGCCAGCCCAGTTCAGCAAGTGAGAGACAGTGGTGACTACGGTAGGATGCCCCTTTGGCAAATTTGGTGATTTTGTTGTAGCAGGTCTCTAGCTTGTTTAGATCGCATTGCCTTAGGTTGGTATATATTGGAGATGCATAAAGTAGGGTGGAGATAAGGTGGGAATTTGCTATTGAAATCTTTGCTGCTTTGGTGAGAAATTGTTTATTTCTGTATAATGCTCCTAGTTTTTTGTGGACTTTTTTATGGTCATGGATATGTGAATGTCAAATTTTAGTTTATTGTCTATTTCAACTCCTAGCAATTTGGTGTGATCAGTTGGGTATATAGTGGTGTTGTATTTTGCTGTGATGTTAAAGTGAGAGTTGTTTTGAGTATGTTTGGTGGGTTGGAAGATGAGTAGTTTAGTTTTGTTTGGGTTGAGTATTAATTGGGCATCAGATAACCATGTTTCAACAGAGGAAAAGGCTTCCTGTGTGACTTTTTGCAGTTTGGGTAGGGACTGGGCTGAGCAGATGATGGTCGAGTCATCTGCGTATTGTATGAGTGTGCCATGTTTGGTGGCAGAGGCTAGATTATTGGTGTAAACAGAGAAGAGTAGGGGTCCAAGGATGGATCCTTGGGGAACCCCTATGGAGACAGGTAGTTGGGGAGATATGTCATTCTGCCATACAACGGATTGTTGGCGGTCAGACAGGTAACTCTGAAACCAGTTGGTGACCGATTGTGAGAAGGATAGGTTATTGAGGACAGAGATAAGTTGTTTGTGTGGGACCATGTCAAATGCTTTAGATAGGTCTAGGAAAGTAGCAGAGGAGAGATGGCCATTGTTGTTTTGCTGAAGGATAGTGTTAGTAAAGGAGAGTAAGGCAGTGGTGGTGCTATGGTTTGGTTGGAAACCATGCTGAGTACTGGAAAGGAGGTTGTTAGTAAGGAGGTAGTCTGAGACCTGAGAGTGTATGCATCTCTCTAGTATTTTGGAGAGTGGAGAGAGAATAGCTATGGGGCGGTAATTGGTTAGTTCTGCAGAGGGTCCACCTTTGTGGAGGGGAATTATATGTGAGACTTTCCACAGTGTGGGAACGTAACTTTCTGACAGAGATTGGTTAATCAAGATGGATACTGGGTAGGCCAGAGCATCAGCTGTGATTTGTAGGTATTCACTTGGGAGGTTGTCTGCTGCTAATTTGGTGGGTTTAAGTTTAGTTAAGAGTTTTTTTATGTTGGAGGTAGGTACAGGAGAAAAAGAGAAGGCAGTGGGGAGATTACTAGTTGAAGGTGTGGGTTGGAGGGGAGGGGGGTTGTGTTTAGCTAGTGATAGTATAGTTTGGGTGAAGTGTGTGTTGAAATATTTCAAATATGTCACTACTGTTTGACCTTTATCCCCCCACGTTGTTAGGCTTTTTGCAGATGTCTTGTAGTAAGAAGTTGAGTATATATATATATATATATGTGTATATATATATATGTATATATATATATATATATATATATATATATATATATATATATATATATATATATATATATATATATATATATATATATATATATATATATATATATATATATATATATATATATATGTATATATGTATATATATATATATATATATATATATATATATATATATATGAGTGTATATATATATATATATATATATATATATATATATATATATATATATATATATATATATAAGAGTACTATGGATATGTATTTTCCCTTATGTTAAATGACTGTAGTGCATGATATGTTTGTAAAAACATTACAAATTCCTAAAGCTGAGATGGGTAGAGGTATGTTGCTGTGACTGTAGTGCACAGGGTCTTGGGTTCAAGACTTGGTAGTGATGACATTTTTCATTAATGTTAAATGACCATAATGCATGATATGTTTGTAAAAGCATGACAGTTCCTCCAAGCTCAGATGGTGTAGTGATACATTGCTGTGATTGTAGTGCACAGCATCCTGGTTTTGAGGCTTGGCAGGGCTGTTTATTTTGTTGCTCAGCAGAACAAGGGCTGATGGAGACAGTGGGATTAAAGCACTTTTAAGCAGTTGTAAGTGGATTTGCTTGGTTTTGTGAGAAGCTAAGTGATGCTAACTGATGGTTAATTCCTCTTAGCTTTGCTTAGCAGCGCTTACTCCCACTTACACCCATGCTAATTTTAATTAAAGAAAAGGAAAAAAGGGTGATAGGAAAGTGGTGAAATGGGGGCAAGCAGGGGGCTAAAACATTAGGAAAACCAGCTGGAGATGTGCAGGATGGGTGTAGGAAAGAACCATAGCTCCACATTTCTACTGCAGCAACAGCTGTGAGTGATGTGGAAAATTAGGAATTTACAACCTCACGTCCCACAAGGAGGAGTGTTGGCAACATACACTTGTAGAGTAATTTGAGTGTTGTTTGATTTATGTCACTGCACATGGGGGCAAAATGTAGAGCTATGTATGAGGCAAGGATTTTTTTGTGGGACAGATGCCCCTTTTTTTTAAGGTGAGAGTGGGATGTTGGGGAAGGGCTGTAGGTATGTTTGGGGAGGTAGGTTGGGTAGGATATGCTTCATTCACAGACAGATAAGAAAAACAAGACAGAAGATGGGGCAGTATATGACACATGAGAGAGGTAAACACCTTGAGAATCAGAGGCCCATGAGCCCCCAAATGGATACAGTGGGACTGAGGTCCCCACCCATGGGCAGTAACCACTGTACCTTCACAGCCCCAAAGGTGGCTGTGCTTGAGGCTGGAAAACAGGGGCAGCTTGCCCCTCCAGGTGCACCAGGCAACCCTCCATCTGGCATAGCCTCCATCCAACTTAGAGGGGATGACGCTGCATACCCTACCCCAGAACTTGCGGCTCCTCTCCATACCCGTCCTCGCACCAGGGGGGGACAGGCCCCATCCCCTGAGGTGGTTCCACACAAAGGTGGTGCAGGACCAGCAGATGAGGAAGTTCCAGGTTGGGTCCCAGACATGCTGGGGCCTAGTGCCATGGCCAGATGAGTCAGGACAGGCAGATACACCGGGATCTGCCTTCCCAAATGTGCTATAGTGTTCGGGTTATCCAAGATATATTGGTTAGTCATGAACAAAACATTTCAAATTAGTTATAACAGCATGAGTGGGTGTTCCAATTAACCCAAACCAACAGATTTGAAACATTTGCATAGCAAACAGAACACATGCATAAATGGAACCACAATAAGTATTTTAACAGCATGCAAGTTACATTGATGGCAACAGGCCACCAACAATGGTATTTGAACAAGGTATGTTAATATGCAAACAATTAAATATATGAACAATAATAGAACACAAGTCCCAATATTAGGTTTTGAAAAAAACATACCGTAGTATATGAATAATAATTAGTGATGCAGATGAGGGGTGGGTGGAGAGAAAAAAGTCCATTAACAACTGCATAGGCTTCTATTTTTCACAACAGTACTGCTCAATTCTCTACAGGTCTGCCCTCACTTTACATCTACCTATGACTCATAGCTTCTGTAGTACATACATACGTGTTAAACTGTCAACCTGTAATGGCATGGGGCACACTGCAACAACAATGGGTACATTACTAGAGGGAGCGTGTACATGTCAGGGTACATATCTGACAAAGAAGGGGTACCCTGCACTGATGTGTGAGTCTGCTATTGGCATACTTCCCTGGATTCCTATCTGTGTCCAAGGTTATTGGCAGCAGTGACCACTACCCGTGGCAGAGTGACAATTGAAGGACATGTATCAGGGAAAGTGCATGGTGTATGTACCTATCCTGCTGTCATTTGCAGGGATATGGATTTGAACAGTGGAACAGCTGTACAGGGTGTATTAGTATACCATTCATACAGCTACTCCACACATTTCTTTACTTGTAAGACCTATGGGGAAAATATCTGTTAACACTTTCTGATTGTTTCTACAAATATTCAAGATTTATTTAGTGTATATATGCACACATCTCAGTACCACTCCCTGGATTCGAATCATGTCTGGGTGTACTAAAATGAACAACAGGGCTATTTTTCATCACACTGAGCTACTGGGAAACTGATATCTCTTGCTTGACTGATTTCTCCCTAATACTCTCTGGGTTAGACAGTCTGACCTTGTAATCCTGACGTTCATGCATGGCAGATAGTTACTGTACTGTGTATTAATCCTTTGAAATAATACAATCTGGAAAGCAAAGGTTAACACAAGAATGCAATGCTGCAGAGGGCACACTATAATACTGTAGATATTACTATTCAGGTTTCAGAACTTAGTGCATACAATATTTCACATTTCCTTTATATCTTGTTTTACAGCTCCACATTCTATTGTTTTGCATACTAGCTGGTTCTCAGAACAGCCTCAGTAACTTCATATTGTCGATGCCATATTTGCTGCGAAGAACCTGTACACATTCTATTTCTACAACAACATACCAGAGTAAACACAACAGTTTGTGTTACACATCTTTATTAGAGTGAAATGACACTTTTATTTATGGATATCCTGTGGATCAATATTAGTGTGACAAATGTCATTTATTCATTTGACATAGTACACACTATACCTACTGGCAGTAAATAATGTACTCTTTATACTTTATGGCACTATATACTGCAAGATAGATCTGTACTCACCAGCCTGTCAGCACATCCACGTCAGTCTGTCAGCATGGGCCTCAATATTGCTAGCCCTCTCTGCTGCAGCTGAAGGGGTGAGAAACAAACATTCTGCATACTTGTCTATCACATACTCAGGCTAGAATTTGGTACAGCTATATCTGAGATATTTACAAACTGTCGGAGCATGGTTGTCCCGAGCATCTTGGATCTTCTGCTTTAGGTCAGCATAGTAATGTTATACCTGCTCACCAGTTCAGGGGATACCAGTGGCACTGGTGAGGTTGCTTTCCAGGCAGTCCCAGGCCTCTGTTTTATACTGTGAGCCCTGGTACTGGCCCTGCAGCAGTCTGTCATCATGGTTAGATATGAGGAGCCCAGCCATGACCCTGGACTCCAAAATGCCCCAGCGCTGTACCCAAAAGCACGAGCCCTCTCCAACACCTGACATTGTTCCTGCACAGATCAAACTACAACTGTATTCCCACCTGCATGGTCTAAATAAGGCCATATTCCTGCCCTTTGCCATCATTGGACCATTTCAAAACTGCTGAGCACAGCTTAGCAATGCGCAAACCCACTAAACGGAGGTGAGCTTTGTATAAAGGGGTAGAAGCTGGGCAGTGCTTAGCAGTGTGCAATTCTACTTAGCTGAGCTGACTGCTGCTTAGATTTTATGTCTAAGCAATACTTAAACTGGCTAAACAGAGCTGAGCACTGCTTAGCATTGCTCAGTTTTCATTTTAAAAAATATCAGTATTATAGATTAATTCATCATTACTGACATATTATTAAGTATATATGGTTTACTTTTCATGACATCCTCCTATGTGCTTTTGATACATTACCTTGGGGTGTGACTATACTGTATGGGACACTTGTGTATACATTGGTGATTTCACATGTTATATGCACTTATACTTCCATTTTGGACCAGCTACACTACCCTGGGTGACAAATATAACTTACTACATAATTTAACATAAAAAAATAATTTTGACAATGCTTTCACATGCTGATGTAAATTGTCTGTCTTGGTACTCAAACCATGAGCACCTGCATGCAAAGCTGGGACTCTAACCACTACTCTATCTCATTGTTAATATTTTGCCTATACATTTTTATTTAATTCCTATGAGATGTTTAAGCAATGTTGAGCACAGGGCTGTAACATGGAAACCTGCTCAGCTGTGCTTAAACATACTTTAGAATGGAAAAAAAGGAAATTAATAAAATCACTTTATTTACATGTAATACTCCTTGTAAGTCACTGTAAGGGCAATTGTAATGGGACAAATAGGGACAGATTTTAAATATTGCTCTTACAAACTTAGAAAGTTGATAGAATAATAGGTTTTGCATTAGCATGACTTTTCCGAAGGATGTGCAGTCTTAAACTCAAATACTTGTCATTATTTAATGACTCCTATCCTCTGCTATTTGCCAGGTAGGGACAGATATTTGGGGGAACACACCAAAAATATGAGGCAGACATCTGGACATTCTGCGAAAACCTGTACAGTTGAGAGGTATGGAGTATGGCACTTTCGCAATGCACACCCCCTGCATTGCTTTCTATCTAGATAGCTGCTTTCGGTGTCCGTGGACACTAACAGCACTTAGAAAGTAAGGTACAATACTTTGACAATGCAGGGGGTGTGTGACAGTATCTGTCACACACCCCCTGCATTGCTTCCTATCTACATAGCTGGTTTCAGTGTCCACAGACACTGAAAGCACTGGGAAAGTGCCGTATGCCACTTTTACAGTGAAGGGGGTGTGTGACAGTACCTGTCACCCTGCATTGCTTCCTATCTAAATTTCCTGCTTTCAGTGTCCGCAGACAATGAAAGCACTTAGAAAGTGCTATACAGCACTTTCAGAGTGCAGGGGTCATGTTAGATGTACGGGCACTACTTAACGGCAGCCCCTGCACTTAGTAGTATTTGTGTCCACTTAGCTTTAGCAGTAGCACGCCTTCATGAATATGCAAGGCACGCTGCTGTTAAGGCTATGCAGAAACAGATACACTCCATCCAGGAATATCACTATTCCTGCATGGAGTTTTTTGAATCCTGGGGATTGTTTAGTTTAAGTTTTGACTCAGAAAAAGCATTTGATATAATGAAGTGGGAATATATGTATATTGTCTTAGTGTGTTTGGGTTTCCATTGTTGTCTGTGTAATTGCTGTTTTGATGCCTCAGCATACCTCTCAACTGTCCAGATTTTTGTGGAATGTCCAGATTTTTTCCTAATATTTTTGGTCTGTTTCTCATAAAATTTGTAGTTTTCTGACAAATCACTGAGATGATCTGAGGGTTGAAGTCACCAAATAATGACATACATTTGAGTTTCAGACTTCAAATCCTTCAGAAAATGTATGTTAACACAAACCCCTGGGATTCAGGTTACTGGCTAAGACTCTTGCCACCCCTATAGTGCCTTTTTTAGGCAAACTTCAAAGGACAAAACCACCACCATAACAGGTACAAGCATGCAAAATCTGAAGGTAATGCTACTCAATGCTAGAAGTCTAAACCTCAAAATGCACTCTCTCGAGGCACTCCTAAAAATGGAGAACATCGATATCTGTGCAGTAACTGAGACCTGGTTCAAGGCTCCAGAGAGCACCCCTGCAATACCAGGCTACAACTCTTACCACACTTTTCAGCCACCAAACCAGGACCGAAACACTAAAGGTGGAGGAGTGTCAATATTCACCAAGGATATTCACACCACCAGGCTAGTTGGCCAACACAATGCATCTGAAATTCTCCAAGTTCAACTAACACTAGGTAAGACTGCAATCCAAATTGTAGCTTGCTACAGATCCCCCACCATACCCCAAGATTCTCACTACACCTTTCTAAACATACTGAAAAATATTAAGATAGAACCAAACACCCTAATACTGGATGATTTTAACTACCCTGCCATTAACTGGGAAAACTACTCATGTCCCAACACCTTTGCGCAACGGTTCTTGGAATTCATAAATTCCAACGCCCTGGATCAACTAATCCATAGTCCCACCAGGGGCTCCAATATCCTAGACCTGGTCATTACCAACATGGGAAATCAATGCTCCATACCTATGGTCACCCCCTCGTTAGTCAGGTCTGACCATAAGCTAATCACCCTTAACATCCACATCCCACCCCACCCCCAGTAAAGAAACCACCATAAAAACTTCTCCAAAGCCAACTTCATGCTACTCAAGTCAGAAGTGACAAACTTCATGACACCCATGCAGACGGAACTGAAAGTTCAACTGCTGAATCCTACACTAAGGCACTGTCTGAGCACATCCACTCATGCATGAATCGTGCCATCCCAAATAGAACCAAAATGCTCTCATCCAAAAAGGAAGCCAATCTGGTGGTCCCCTGCCATAAACAAACTTTACAACAAAAGGAAGAAACTTTTGCAGAAAAGAGGAAAATCCCAGGATGCAAAAACTCCCTTACTAGCCTCAGTAAGAAACTGAGATGCCTCATAAAATCCTCCAAAGCTAGTTATGAAAATAAAATTGCCAAAGATTCCAAAGACAACCACAAAGCATTCTATAACTATGTCAAGAATCTAAATGGCAATGCTCAGATCTGCTCTGAGCTAAAACAGAATGGCATTAAATATACTGATCTGAAGGATATTGCCAATATCCTGGCAGATCGATTCAGTGCCAACTTCACCCCCCTCTCACCCCCTAAAAGGCCCATCTCAATACCGGAAGATTGCCAAATTCCAGTAATAACGGCCACACAGGTACAAAACGCACTCTCTAAAGCCAAGAATACAGCATCCATGGGACCAGATGACATCCCAGGCTGTGTACTACATGAACTACAATATGAACTGGCACCTCACCTAAGTGTCATGTTTAATCATAGCCTCACCTCAGGTTTCGTGCCCACTGAGTGGTGCAGAGCTACAGTTATCCCAATCCACAAGATGGGATCCACCTTGGATCCTGGAAACTACCGTCCCATCAGTCTGACAAGCCTTATCTGCAAGGCCATGGAGTGTATTATCATGGAACTTATAAACAAAGACATTGGCAACCTTCAAACACTGGACCCCACCCAGTTTGGGTTTGTGAAGGGCCGATCTTGTCTCCTGAACCTGATTGACTTCTTTGAATCACTCTCCAGAGCCATGGACAAGGGTAAGGTGGTCCACACAGCCTATCTAGACCTTGCCAAGGCCTTTGACACCATCCCCCACTCTGGAATCATAGATAAACTTACTATGTTGGGCATTAATCCCTATGTCACCCAATGGGTTGCTAAATGGCTTACTGATAGAACCCACACTGTAAAAGTATCCGACTCCAAATCCAGCTCCAGACAAGTGACAAGTGGAGTACCTCAGGGTTCAGTCCTGGGGCCACTCTTGTTTGGCATCTACTTCTCTGAAGTACAGGTCAACACTAAGGGACTCTGGCTAACAAAGTTTGCAGATGACTGCAAACTGGGAGCCATTGTTGAATCCCCAAATGATGTGGATACTCTACAAAAGGGCCTTACAGAAACAGATGCTTGGTGCCAGAGCCATGGGCTCAAGCTCAATGCCAAGAAATGTATTGTTATCCCTTTGGGAAAAAACATGTATCCATGAATTACCATATAGGTGGCAGTACACTAAACACAGAAAGTGTGATAAGAGACTTAGGGACACAGGTGGACAGTGGTCTCACCTTTGATAACCACATTGCCACAACAGTCAGGAAATCCTTCTATGTGGCACACCTCATCACGAAGGGCTTTTCATCCAGAAAAAAGGAGGTCATTGTCCCACTGTACTCATCCCTTATTAGACCCATTATAGAATACAACGCCCCATTTGGTATGTACCTCTCAAGACATCTGCAACAACTGGAAAGGCCTCAGAAATATCTCACTAAAAGAATCACAGGCCTAAAGCAGATGCCCTATGCTGACCGCCTTAAAAAACTCCAGCTATACTCTGTCACATATCGTCTACTCAGAGGCGATCTCTGCTTAACATACAAGGCCATGTCAAACCCAGAGCTGTTGGACATGCTACACTTAAAGAAATCCCAATCCCTCAGAGCTACACGCTCCAGGGATCTAAACCTTGTCATCACAATAAACAAAACATGCTGGAGGGATAGGTTCCTGACCCAGAGACTCCCCAGACTCTGGAATAGATTGCCCATACATGTCAAGCAGAGTGCCTCTTTGGACCTCTTCAAGAGGAACCTTGACGATTGGATGGGAGAAAGGAAATTCACCCCAGGGATCACGTCAGTCACCCTGCTAGACAGGGGTCCAGGAAATTAAATAATGTGGGAAGAAATAGACAGGGAATTGTTATGGCTAGGCTTGTATAGGCCCTAGGGCTGATAGCCTAGTACCAACCTATGAACCTATGAACCTATGAACCCTGTTATTCTAGCAATTTTCTAAGCTTATAAGAGGAATATTTAAAATCTGTTATTATTTTTGCTCTTTGTTCCCCTATTTTGTCAGGCTTTGTCCAGATTTCTTGCACTAAGATGTTGAGATGTATGTGTCTTTGCACAGTTGAAAGTAGAAGATCAAATATCCAGTTCATTTTCTATAAGCAAGGGTCTATGACAAGGGTGCCCACTTTCACCACTCTTGTTTGTTCTGTATTTGAAAACAGCAGTTATTTGTCTTAGGTCATAAAACTTTATGGTATTTTCATTTTGAAATGTAAATTATCACTGTGAACAGGTAATCTGCTAATGCGGAACATATGGATAATGATTTCAATATAGTACTGGAAATCTTGATAATGTTTGTAACATTATCAAGATATAAATTGAATTTGAGTAAAAAGTCACTGTGTATTAATTATAGTCTCATTTAGGAATTTAGATCAGAGTACCCATATTTATAGAATCATACAAACATTTGTTACTCAGGACTGTCCCTGTACTAATAATGGGCAGAGGCATTTCCTAAATGCTTTATCCCATGCATGGGTCCCCTCAAATTATCTATGATCCCAGTTATTCTCAATAGGGGTAATATATAATTATCAACCATGGGATAGATAAGGCCAGTCTATAACCAGGTGGGATAGGTTATTTTGAGCACATAAAGGGAAACTGGATAGGCTTAACATAGCCCACAAGGGCAGCTAGACTAGTACTTATCTATGAACCTATGTTACCTGAGAGTTGATATTGCCTCTGCAATTCAAAAGTATAATACAACTGGCATACAGCCAGTCATCTGAAAATGTAATACTTATTTTAGCTTTTGGAAGGATATAATGCTAAATTATGGACAAAGAGGAGAAACATTAGAAATTGTAATAGTCTCTACCCATCATATAACAGCCTTTTCTCCAGCAAAGGCAGCATTATGTGTAGGTGCAGATTGTTCCCTTCCCTGAAAATGTATACAAAAAACTGACATGAAAAAAATAAGAATTGTGTTATTGCAGTGTTTTTTACAAACCTGAAGAATCCAACGTAAAAATGTATTTGTTTGTGAAGTCGTTCACTTATTAAAACATTGTGAACTCCGCATGGCATAAGGATACGTTTTCTTTCGTGATTGTTTTGTATTGTCTTCACCAGACTTAGCTCAGAGTTACTGCTGCTGCTTCACTTGAATGTCCTGTAATACCTCAGTACCATATGAACTCTACTACCCTACACCTTCAAGTCCCAGTCAATAAACAGCTAGAACACTTGCCTTTAATGTAGAAGGTTGTAGGTTCAATTCCCCAGTGCCCTGGCCAAATTTCCCTTAGTATGAATGCCACCTTGGGTACCCCCTGAAAAAGAAAGATTATTGGCCTGGTAGGATAATCATGTCAGCAAAGTATAAATAAGCAGAGTATGCTGACAGGTGTTTAGTATGTTCAAAATGTATCTCCGGTATGTAAATAGACTTAAGGTATAGCACCTAGACGGTTTAGTATGCTTAGAATGTATCTCCTGTATGTAAATGCCAACAGGTGTTTAGTATATTCAAAATGTATCTCCTGTATGTTAATGGGAAAATGTGTTTAGTATGTTCAAAGTGTATCTCCTGTATGTAAATGCTGACAGGTGTTTAGTATGTTCAAAGTGTATCTCCTGTATGTAAATGGGAACAGGTGTTTAGTATGTTCAAAATGTATCCCCTGTATGTAAATGCCAGCAGGTGTTTAGTATGTTCAAAGTGTATTTCCTGTATGTAAATGCTGACAGCTGTTTAGTATGTTCAAAGTGTATCTCCTGTATGTAAATGGGAACAGGTGTTTAGTATGTTCAAAGTGTATCTCCTGTATGTAAATGCTGACAGGTGTTTAGTATGTTCAAAGTGTATTTCCTGTATGTAAATGCTGACAGCTGTTTAGTATGTTCAAAGTGTATCTCCTGTATGTAAATGGGAACAGGTGTTTGGTATGTTCAAAGTGTATCTCCTGTATGTAAATGCTGACAGGTGTTTAGTATGTTCAAAGTGTATTTCCTGTATGTAAATGCTGACAGCTGTTTAGTATGTTCAAAGTGTATCTTCTGTATGTAAATGGGAACAGGTGTTTGGTATGTTCAAAGTGTATCTCCTGTATGTAAATGCTGACAGGTGTTTAGTATGTTCAAAGTGTATCTCCTGTATGTAAATGGGAACAGATGTTTAGTATGTTCAAAGTGTATCTCCTGTATGTAAATGGGAACAGGTGTTTAGTATGTTCAAAGTGTATCTCCTGTATGTAAATGGGAACAGGTGTTTGGCATGTTCAAAGTGTATCTCCTGTATGTAAATGAAGTTAAGGTATAACATCTAGAAGTTAACAAACATTATACTTCCCAGCAACCACTGTACACAGACAAGCTGCTACATGGAGTAAACATTTTTTGTTTTACCACTCCCCTTCCATACATTCCTGGTCACTTCTCTGGCTGTTTAAAAGTAAGGACAGACTACCAACTAGATGGTCAAAAAGATAAAATAAATGCTACTGAATAAGCAGGCTTCACTGAGTTCTCCTGCAGGGAGCACACCAAGACTCAGAAAGTAATATACTCCCCCCTCCCCAGAACTTATGCAAGTTTCTTCTGCTCTCTTGACTGCCAGTGGGTTTACCTACAGTTGCAGCTGCAACCTTCTACCTTCTGCACTGAAGAAAAGGTAGCTGAACCTGTAACTTGGAGTGAACATATATTTTTTTCAGAAGGATTCCAGGTTCACTAGAACCCTAGTTCTCAGATAATGTTTTAGGCATGCTTAGCTGTGAGTATAGTTACTAACAAAGGTGCTTCCTCCTGCCATGTCTGAGTAGGACATGTCTCTTTTTATCCTCATACAATAACCTTTACTCTAACAAAGGCAGCATTATGTGGAGCTAAACACTATAAGGGGATCCTGCTTTTGACGTTTTTGTAATTCCTAGGGATGGTTTACCACACTTTCATTCTTTGTTGGTAATATTGTTGTAGTAACATTTACATATTGCATGTTTAACTTCATTGTGAATTTTCTGCTGATTTTACTGTTGTTTTACAGCTTGCATATTGCTACAGGCTATAACTAATGGGTAGCAGGCTAATGGCATAGTCCCATCCTTTGACTTTCTTCTCTGACCTTCCTCAGCAGATGTATCAGTCGGCAGTGTTGTGTCATTGGCATACCTCAGATTATCAGTCTTCCACCTACACATATTCCAGAGCCATCCTCCTCTAGAATAGCTTTTCAGAACATGTCTTTGGCATACAGATTGAACAAATATGTTGACAAGATGCAGCCCTGTCATCCACCTTTTCTAACTGAAAACCAGCTTGTATTTCCATATTCCATTTGAACTGTAGCTTCTCAGCCATCATAAAGATTTTTTATTAACTATACAATGTGTTTTGATATTCCCATTTACAATACAATTGTCAATAGTTTTTCATGACTGACACAGTCGAAGGCCTTGCTGTAGTTGATAAAGCACAAATAAATAGGTTTTTGATATTCCTTATTCTTTTCTAGTATCCATCAACCATCGGTAATGATATCTCTTGTCCCTCTTCCTTTCTTGAATCCTGCTTGAGATTCTGGCAATTCTCTGTTGACGTATGACTGCAAGTGCCACTGGATTATCTTTAGTAAGATTTTGCTTGTGTGATAAACTATATCAATTGTCCAGTAGTTATCACATTCCTTGGCTTCTCCTTTCTTATAAATTGGTACAAAAATATATCTTTTCCAGTCTGTTGGCCACTTTTTTTTTCCAAACTCACTGACACAATTTGGTCAATGCAGCAATGGCTCCATCAAATCCCTTAATAAGTTTGATTGGTATTTCATCTACTCCAGGAGCTTTGTTCTTTGACAGGGCATCAATTGCTGCAATAACCTCTTCTTTCAAAATCTTTGGCTCTTCTTCCATTAGGTCTTCATCTTTATAATCCTCAACCACTTTATTTGAATAGAGATTCTCGGTATAACTCCTCCATCATTCTTTAATTCTTTCAGGCTCGTTCAGTATCTCTCCATCAGCATCTCTGAGCATTCTCATTCTTGGTTGAAATTTCTGCCTTATCCTTTTGATGCACTGGAAAGCTAGTCTGGCTTTCTCATTTACATGTTCATATTCAATCTGCTGTCAGATTGTTCTGAGATATTGTTCTTTGCTCCTTCTGATTTCTCATTGAAATAACCAATTCAAACATGTCATCGTTTTTCTATCACCGGATATTTTGTCTTTTCTTCTTTCTTCTGTTATCTTTATAGCTTCTAGTAGGAATAAGTAAAACGTATTTACTAACAAGAATTCCTGATAAGCCACATAAATCCACAAAGCTTTTAGGTAGAATCTTTCTTCAGTGTGATACAATAAAATCTAAAATAAGTGACACAGACAACCAGTTACAATCACATATCAATTAAGTATTCAAACTTGCACAATTAAGCTCTTAAAGCTGAATGAACATTTAAACATGCAAACTATCAGAAACAGAACTTATTTTATAAAGAGCTTAATAATGTTAAGAAATTTACTGATTGTTGTAAAAAGGGTTCTCTCCCTTGTTATAATTTTGTCAATTGTAAGTATGTAGTGAAAGATACAGTTTTTATACATCCTGTTACAGATAGGAAATTTGAAATTAGGTGTTTTGCCACCTGTGTCACAGAGAATGTTGTATACCTGGCTACCTGTCTGACTTCTCTGTCTTTTTACATAGGAAAATGTAGTAGGAAGTTCAAAGACAGAATTACAGAACCTATTTCTGACATAAAAAGAGGGATTTTGGCAAATGTTCTTTGCAAACGTTATGTAGAAAAAGGCTCCCAGCACAAATATAATTTCAGATTATTACAGAAATATTCAGCTAGTATTGGGGGGTGTGATATAATTAATAAACTTGAGATAGTTGAATATAAGTGGATTGTGAGGCTCAATACAGACAAATTTACTGGTCTTAATGCTGCTGTAAGTATTAAACCTATTTTAAAAGACAAACAGATGAAGTAATAATTATCGGGCTTGATATGGTGTTATAAACAATTAAGATTTAAGCACATTTTATAGATTTTTTGTAGAATTCCTGATAGTTTGTATGTTTTATATATTCATTCAGCTTTAAGAGCTTTACCATGCAAGTTTGAATGCTTAATTGATCTTCTTCTTCTTTCGGTTTTTCCTGGTTAGGGGTCGCCACAGCAGATCACCTGCCCTCTTATGATTGTCAGTGGAGTTTTACGGTGTCAGGTTGCCAGCCCGATGCCCAACCTTCCACAGAAGGCACACACACTCACGCCTAGTGGCAGTTTAGAGTGTCCAATCCACCTACAGCATGTCTTTGGGATGTGGGAGAAAACCTGGCTGTGTCACTTATTTTAGATATAAAATAGAACTTATTTTAGATATAAAATAGATTGGATTGATTTTTGTTGTATCACGCTAAGGAAGAGTTCTACCTGAAAGCTTTGTGGATACATGTGGATTATTATGAATTTGTGTTGTTAAATATGTTTTCTTTATTCCTCTAGCATCATCGGTCTGGCATTGTTTTACAAAATAGTTCTGATTGTGTTGCTGTTGACTATGTTTATTCGGTCTCTGGTCCCTTTGTAAAGTGCATCTTTATAGCTTCTTCAGATAACCAGGGTTGTTTCTTCTTTTTAACTCACTTTGAAAGTTTTCTCTTGGCTTCCTCTGTTATTGCTGTCTTTATATCAAACCAAAGCTCTTCTGGGACTTTATCTTCCAAGTTTAATACTTCAAATCAGTTGTTAAGTCTTCTCCAGTATTCCTCAGGTATGCTATCTAAATCATAATCTGCCCTGGCTGTTTGATTAACTCTTCTCTTTTGTAACTTAATTTTGATTTTTACAAATCAGAAGTTCATGATTGGTGCCACAGTTTGATCCTGGTCTTGTTCTAGTTGTCATGACTGCTGACCTCCACCTTTTGTTGACACATTATATATATATATATATATATATATATATATATATATATATATATATAATCTATTTGATTTTGGTAAACCCCGTTTGGTGAGATCCATGTGTAAAGTCAACATTTATGATGTTGGAAGAATGTATTCATGATTGCCAGACTGTTGATCGTGCAGAATTCGATGAATCTTTTACCTGCCTCATTTCTGCATTTCTGTCTCCAGCATTGTACTTTCCAACCACTGAGCCTTCCTTTCCTTTTCCTACCTTCATGTTCAGGTCTTCCGTGATTATTAGTAAATCTTGTTTAGATGTCTGTTTTATCTTGTTTTGCATAGCTTTTTGAACGTTGCTATAAAATGCTTAAAAAACAGCAAAATTTCAGTGTTGCCATTACATGCTCCACCTGTATGTCTGTTAGTCAATGTAAGTTCCTTTAAAACAACTTTGTATTTCAGGAATTTTATATAAATTAGTTGAGGAGAATCAGAAGCAGATGATGTTCATAAAGCCAAATGTATTCTTTCTATGGGTGTATAACTTTGGGCATAGAGTCTTATATTAACTGGAATATTATATCATGCAAATCCTGATGTATCTTTCTATGGGTGTATAACTTTGGGCATAGAGTCTTATATTAAGTGGAATATTATATCATGCAAAGCCCGATCTATCTTTCTATGGGTGTATAACTTTGGGCATAGAGTCTTATATTAAGTGGAATGTTATATCATGCAAAGCCCGATGTATCTTTCTATGGGTGTATAACCTTAGGCATAGATTCTTATATTAAGTGGAATATTATATGATGCACAGTCTCCAGTAATACAACAGATTCACACTTTTCTGCTGGTGCAGTTTCAGGGTCACTTCCTTTTTGTTTTATTTGAATAATTTCTTTGTTGTGGGGCTAAACTGTAGAATAATGAAATGGCAATAAATTTACTTATCCCAAAATGCATTTTCAGTTGCTTCAGTCTTTTTTACTCAGTCTATAATGTTTGTATTAATTTCAGTGAGGTGATAGCTAGCTGTATAAAGATCATTCAGACAAAGGTTAATATCTGACAAAGATTTTTGAAAAACATTTTTTTTCTTTCTCTTTTCCTAATGTTTTCCTTTGGTTTACTATCCTTCTCTGAAATAGATATTTGATAAACTTTGCTTTAATCATCTGACTCCATACTTTCATTATTATCATATTCTACAGTAGCAAAGAATTGGTTAACAAACACTGCAGCTAAGCAGGTGTCCTTAGTGAGTCAATAAAGGTGCTCAAATCCAGGCATAAATATTGAAAAGTCCATTGTAGAAAAATCTGGACTTATTTAACAATGCAGAAAGAGGTTTGGTGGAAAGTGTAGGTTGAGATGGAGACTTAGTGATAAAACTTTAATAACAGATCAGAGCTAGCAAAAATACTGACTACAGTCCACCTGCCATCTTGGATGTACTGTCATGGTGTACACATATTTTATGGAAGTGGAGAAGTCATATGACCGTGTACTGAAGAATGTGTTATGAATCATGAGACAACAGTATAGGGCCATTAGTCCACCACTGCATGGTTTTTGGCCCCTGTATCTGCAAACCAAGAATTGAGTCTCAGTTTACAGCATTATGTTAGATATGTTGAAGGTAGATATAGGATTTGCCAAGGGGTCTTGTCTCTCCTTCTGTCCACGATTTTTATGGACAAGGTATCACATCATTATTGAGACACAGACAGTATCTAGTTTGGGGATGTGAGGATTGCATCTCTGTTGTTAATACAAAACATTGCCTTCTTACCGTAAATGTTTATGTTCTCCAGCATGCACTGGAGAGGTTTGTTCTAGAGTATCATAGAGTTGGATGAAAATCAGCTTCTCCTAAAATTAGAGGCTAAGAAATTTGTAATGGAAAACAAAACATAACACGGCATGCTTTCAACAAATATAATCATGAAGACACACTGTCACTTTTTAAGGTTCTCATGGCATTACTGTAAAGGGTAGGGGAATTTCCCAGGTGCCCTGTCCAAATACCCCTTTTCAGTGTGAATGCCACCTTGGGTCTCCCTGAAAATAGGCCACTGTCCTAGTTGGAGTAATCAAGTCAACAAAGCAAAACCAAACAAATAAATAAAAATGTGCATTTTCCAAAGTTCAGTAATCATTTTGCAGAGGCTAGTAAGGCTATAATCAAAAAGGCACGATTTCACAAAAACACTGAACAAATTTATGCTGCCTAGTCAATCACAGGAGACTCTGAATAGTATGAAAGCTAAAAAAAATATGTATTGGGAATGCTTCTTCCATATATTTCTTGGATCCTAGGCATATAGTGATAGAGATGTTATAAGTGGGGTATTGCCTTGCAACAATGTGACAAAATAATAGCAGTGATATGTTAACAACAATAAGGGAGAAGTAAGCATGCTTCTGGCTGAATACTGAATTATGTAAATGCATACTTCTTCAAGAGATAAAAAGAAAGAAAAGTCCCAGTTCATTTAGTATGATCTAATTGTAAAACAAAACACAACACTGCTTAGTAGCTTCTGTCACCCATGTAATCTTCTTGTTAATATTCAGCAAAGCTGTTTACATCTGTTTATCTTTCATCTTACTGTGTCTATTTCTGTACAAATCCTTAAAGGGCAATAAACACTATGCAGCAACAAACACTTTTACGTTTTGTCACACATATTTGATCTTTAATACTGATATATACTTTTTCTATATAGTGTTTTGTATATTTAATGTGTCAGTTCTTTGAAGCATTACATTAATGAAAATATGTTTTAAATAAGGCTCAAAGTCACAATATTAATAAAGTGTTGCAACTTGCAGTCTAGGAAAACAGTACCCCTATCTGTGCATTCATTCTTTGACTTTTCTAAGATAAATTTCAAAAACTCAGAGCAGACATTTACCAGCATTAAATGTTATTTTTTTCCTTCAGTCAGTACAACTGAAAGAAAAAAATAAGAAACCAGGTTCATTTTTGTTTGGAGTGGTGGCGGTTATGAGGTTGTGTAAAAATATGCTGAAAACATTCTGCTGCCATGAAACCACACTAACCAACTTTGTTTAGTAATACAAAGCTTCTTGGCAGCATAAAAAGTATGTAATCATTGCTGTAAAAGTCTGTCTGTGCTGAGACTGTCCAACAGAAAAGCTACTCACGGCATTGGTTATTATGGCTCGGAAACAGAATTTTATCTTCACAGGATGATCAAAGTAATATATACATTTGAGATATACATTTCAGGGAAAGAGAGTCCTCCTTTTATGGAAAACAGTAGAATCACTAATATTTCACAATCATGATTGACATAAAATGGTGGTAGTGCTGACAAAGTACAAAATATGAATTAAACATTCCCCACACACAGTTTAATTGTGATAGTACAAATAAAGTATAAAGCAAACTTGAACAACTAAACGTACTTTACTTTAAGGGGAACGTTATAACGCCTTATTATTTTCATTAGCTATATTCTCCATGTAGTTTTATATGCTTAAACTCCTCCTTTTGTGTTTTTTTTTTTTGCTCATCTTAATTTATGTTAATTTAGCAGATTAATTTCTTTATATTCTCCTTAACAATCTAAGCTATGTCCTATATGCACATTTTTAAGTATACCAGCTTATCTGTTTATTTCACTCTAAACACTTTCACAGCTGTTTACCACTTTATTTGATTAATTCATGCTTCTTTCTGTTACTTAAGCATTTCTATTTTATTATATATGTACATTCAAAATTATTGAATTGCTTAGAATTTTTTTTCCTGGGACTCTACTTAAAATGGGTCCTTATCTGTCAAACATTCCAAGTCAAGCAATGCAAATACTGACATGTAAATAAGCTTACATACACACATATATAAAAGGGTCAGTGAAAGCATGAATCGCCTCTGATTAATGCAAACATGTGCACCCCGTGCTTCTGTCTTACTGATTCTCGGACATATCATTAGCCAAGAGGTTGTTATAATCCTCCTCATGTGAGGAGCAAAAAACGTGTTTTCTGAGGGATGTGCTATAAAATCTCATCTGAGGTGACACAGACAATAGCATGAAAGCAGAGGCCAGTGTAGACAAGTGAAAGTAGGGCAAAAAGCAGATGAATGACTGCTCCAGGAGAATGTAACAGACCACTGCAGATGCGACAGAAACACTTACTGAGCAGTAAACTCATCGCCAGTCCCCAAAACCAACTAAAGTAGTATTTTTTGTTTGTGCTGCTTTTTTCTTGCAGACTGTGACTAATGTTCACCACGTGAGCCTATGTATGCTGCCTAGTGCTAGCAGGAAATTAATTTGTTTAGGAAATCAAAGAGGAACATATAACTCAGCAGGGTGATAATGCAAGTACACCACCTAACATTAACACAGTTTGCCATCAAAAATACCATCATACATGAAGAGGACTAAATGGAGAACATCGGGTGTGCAGATGCTATCCAAAATTACTGGATTATTCACATTAGGCTGCATGAGTGTTTATGGTCAGGTTTTATTAATGCAGTTGTAATGAAGAACTGCAGGTAGAGACTAAAGCTAGCAGAGCAGGTAAAAGATCGAAGATGTAGTCCACATTACAGAGTATAGCTGATGGTTTACTGGAAGCCATTGTGTACTGTAAACCAATCACTTTAATCATCAGCTGTGGTGCACAGTATCCTCTAGGTAGGAGAACACATCACAGCTAGCCAATCAATGGTGTAAATATTAATTAACACATCAGAGCTAGCCAATCACTGGTGTAAAAATTAGTTAACACATCAGAGCTAGCCAATCAATTTATAAAATCTGTAGCAGACCTACTCACCACCAAAACCAACCCAGGACACCCCACTGAAAACCTACATACAAACAACAACACAACACCTCCTACAACAGAGCAAGCCCATAGCTACATCAATAGCCAGCAAAATAACTCCAACACAACTTTCTCCTTTCAGCCCATCCCCACAAAACACTATTGCTCAAGTTAAAACCCTATGCCACATAAGCAGACAACCTCCCAATCCAATACCTGAAACCTGCAGCTGACTCAGTTGCATATCCAGTCAGCATCCTAATAAACAGATCAGTAGTAGATGGTTAAGTCCCCTCAGTATGGAAATCATCACACATGACACCAATACATAAAGGTGGGCACTCCAGAGAAATATCCACTTTCTGCCCAGTAACAATAATATCCCCATTATCCAAGATCATGGAAAGATGCATTCACCAACAACTTATGAAACATCTACTCCAAAACAACCTACTTACACAACTCAGCATAGCTTCAGGCCATATTACAGCACATCCACTGCTCTAGTATCTTTCAAAAACACTGTTAATGAGGCCAGGGACAAAGGATACCTAGTATCTGCAGTATTCCTGGATCTTGAAAGCCTTCAACACCGTCTCACACACACTACTAGTAGTCACACTATCAAACCTAGGATGCTCCACTGCCACAATTCATGGTTTCAAAGCTCCACTGCCACAATTCAGTGGTTCCAAAGCTCCACTGCCACAATTCAGTGGTTCCAAAGCTACCTACATGATAGGAAGCAAACAGTGAAATGGTAAAACCAGCTCTCTCCCTTCCTACAAAACCCTATAGAAGTCCCCCAAGGCTCCATCTTAGGACTCCTACTGTTTAACATATTTACCAACAAACTATACACCTCCTCTACACCAGGAACATTACTCCAGTATACAGATGACTGAGCCTTAATCTGTATTTCTCAAACTCTCCCTCAACTACTAATCAGAACTCAATAATCATTCTCAGCAATTGAATCATGGCTCACAGAGGCTCAACTCTTTCGAACCCCCCAAAAAACAAACTTATAGTCTTTCACCCCAAAAATACCACACTCAACCCAGACCAATTTTATATTCTTGCCACTGACAAAACCATTGTAGAAACAGTACAAGAAACTAAACTATGAGGTGTTATTATCAACATCAAATTTAACTTTGACCCCCCCATGGCCAACAAAACATCAAGAAGGCACATAAAAAACTAGAACTCCTCTACAGAAATAGAAAATTTTTTATCACTCCAACCAAGACCACCCTCGCTAAAACCTTCCTACTGCCCTCCCTGTTCTATGGTTTCTGTATACTAACCAATCTCCAAAACTCCACCAGGACTAAAATGGAACAATGCTACAACAAAATAGCAAAGTTTGCGACAAACTCCAAGAACTATGCACATCACTGTATATCACTAAAGGAGATAAAGTGTCTGGAATTACCAAACCAACTAGCCTATACACACCTAACTACAACTCACAAACTATTCTATAGGTCCTCCAACTGTCCCACCCTAGTTAACCTAATCCAGCACTACAAACCAAACAGACCACTTAGATCCAAAGACAAAAACCTACTCAAAACCTGAAAACCTTCTAGGAAACCAGGAAAATCATTATACTTATATTCAATCACCAGGTTACGGAATGCTCTGCCACCTTGCATAAGACAAACTCCCAACCTATAAGTCTTTAAAGCTTCCCTAAAAGAACACCTAAACAAATCATGGTTATGTACATGCCTAACTCTGGGTTAATCCACTTCTTCCCCTATATCTCCTCTCACTACACTAACCTCCTCCTTCTAAGCTAATCTACCAACACATTCCTGAAATTTGATGTAACTGTGTATCTCTCTATCTGTAGAACACTACTCACTCACCACAGGTCCAACACCATGACTGACCCACACCTAACTCTGTCATGACTACCAAGCACTCTCTCTGGTAATACTATTTCCCTAAAGAAGATGTTTGTAATCTGTTTGTGAATGTAATCTCTAAATGTTTCTACTGTAGTACTATATAAACAGCTGCATGTGCCTGCCTAGAAATATCCATTGGTGTGTTTCTTCTGTAAGTAACTTATTGTATAATATGTGTAAGCTATTGTATAAAATGTGTACAGTGTGTAAATGTGGAGCTTTTCTCCCGGGCCTCCACTGAAAAATGGGTTACATAACCCAAACGGACCTTTCCAGTAAACAAATGTCAAACAAGTAAATAAATAAACAAATGGAGTAAAAATTGGTTATAGGTGATTTGGTCACATTGACTAATATCATCATAGGTGGGCATGGCTATTTGATGATAAGTGGGTTGAGGTCCTCGTCTAGCAGCAGCAGCAACAGCAGCAAGCACAGAAGGACAAAACAGAAACCACCAGGCCAGGTATCCCAGATTTAGTCCAGTAAAATATCTAGCCCTTTGACTCACAGCCTTCACAGAGTAAAACAGCTGATGATGCTTGGGGTCTATGTGCCTCTGTTAGCCAATGAATGCCTAATATAAATTCCAGTAGCTTTGGATCAATAAGCTACTTGTCAGGCAGTATCCAGTTTCCCAAACTGGTTTTCCTGGGATAGCTTTGTTGAATGAAAGCTGGATGTAAAAGCAATCAACTGGCAAAACATGAAATGAGAATGGCCATACTGACCATAGATTCACCGAGCGGATGCAAGTTGGAAGTAGGTGAAATAATGATAAGGGGGAGACTGGACATCCTTTGTGTCCAGTAGACAAGATGGAGTAGCAGTACAGAAACGATACTTGGCCTGGGATCCAGAACCTTCTATTACTTGGGAAAGACAGACTAGATACGGTGTGGGAATTGGGAGTCTTCTGAAGACAGAAAGGAATGTAACCAGAATTAGTGATAGACTCGCCTGAATCAGACTCCAGTATACCGACAGGGTGGTATTCCTAATGTAAATCTATGCCCCACATCGCAGTTGTGATAGCAAGGAACAGAGTGCATTTGAGCTGTATTTGCAGGAACAATTAGATAAGCAAGATGACATGAGTTGGTACTGATAATGAGGGACCTGAATGCTCATTTTGGGACAGAAAAACAGAATATGAGGATATGAGGATTGCCTGGGTCCACATTGTTGGGTCAACAGGTGTAAAGAAGGAGAGGCTATTCTAAGCTTCTGTCTGGCAAATGTTGATAATAGCAACACATGATGCAGCAAGACAGGCTGTCACAAGATCACATACAAGAGTGGCCAACATGCAACTCAGGTAGACTTCCTCCTAGTAAAGAAAGGGCATTGGGGCAGAATCAGAGATTGCAAAGTCATCCCCAGTGAAACAGTCAGCCCTCAGCATAAACCACTGGCTGCCAAAGTCAGCTGCAAACAATGGTCAGGGAAGTCTCTAAGGTAAACAGAGACCAGGCTGAAGACCTGAGAGTTGACTAGAGTGAAAGCACAGGAGTGGAAGGAGATAATCGGGGGTCTAGCACCTCAGAAAAAAGAGGAAGCAGGTGGAGTTGAAGAAGAGTGCCAGCATCTCCAAACAGAATAAGTGAGGTCTATAGCACAGATACCCATGAAAATTCCCAACAATCTATTGTAAATGGACCCAACCAAGAGGACCGCTGCATTTATCTCTGACTTTTACCAGCACCTAAACATTTGTACAGAAAAGTCAGCACCTATCTTCCCTAAATATAACTATAAATTCAGGAATAAACCTGTCTGGTAGAACTCCTATGTTAATAAACTGTACAACAAAACAACAAAAGAAGGAAATGATGAAAAGCTGCAAGAAATCCTCATCTCCCGACCTCAAGACTGCACCAAAACATGCCAGCAAGGAATTAAAAGGACAATTAGAAAAAGAAACAATGAAATGTTCAAGAAATACTCATCTCCCGACCTCAAGACTGCACCAAAACATGCCAGCAAGGAATTAAAAGAACAATTAGAAAATGAAACAAGGAAATGTTGCAAGAAATCCCCATCTCCCGACCTCAAGACTGCACCAAAACATGCCAGCAAGGAATTAAAAGGACAATTAGAAAATGAAACAATGAAACGTTGCAAGAAATACTCATCTCCTGACCACAAGACTGCACTGAAACATGCCAGCAAGAAATTACAAGAACAATTTGAAAATGAAACAATGAAACATTGCAAGAAATCCCCATCTCCTGACCTCAAGACTGCACCAAAACATGCCAGCAAGGAATTAAAAGGACAATTAGAAAATGAAACAATGAAACATTGCAAGAAATACTCATCTCCCGACCTCAAGACTGCACCGAAACATGCCAGCAAGGAATTAAAAGGACAATTAGAAAATGTAACAATGAAACATTGCAAGAAATCCCCATCTCCTGACCTCAAGACTGCACCAAAACATGCCAGCAAGAAATTAAAAGAACAATTAGAAAATGAAACAATGAAATGTTACAAACAGATGAATCCCAAACCAGGGCACAAACAGCTGAATAAATTGAACCACGATAACTGCTCAAAGTAGCAAGAACCACACAGAAACGTCCAAAGGAATGTCGTTTAATCACAAATCACCGACTGAGCGCTTTCACCATACAATGGCTTCATCAGAGTTGGTGTAAACATAAAATTAAACCCTTATATACAATTCACTAAATAATCTAATTAACACATTAACACACATAGAACAACCTCATCAAGTCCCTGCCAATGAGCGATACAATACTTTATAGACTATTAAAAAATCACTTAACCTACTTATACTCTAAACAAATCACCTAAAGTTTTAAAACACATCATTAATAATACACAATAATTAAATAATGAAATTAAAAATAAAAACAGTTCAAACCCAAAATACAACATAAACAACCTAAAAACATTGTTTATTGTTATAAAAATATACATGCTATCCTTAACATTCATATTAAACTGGCCTTATATTTCAATACAGGTTTAATTGAAATATAGTCATTAATGCCAGGGGGTCTCATAGCGTTTAGTCTCAACTGCCAAACCACTTCTAACAAGGCAACTTTGTTACCAATGTCACCACCTTGGTCAATATACACACCCTATCAATAATAAAAAACCAAGGTGGTGACATTGGTAACAAAGTTGCTTTGTTAGAAGTGGTTTGGCAGTTGAGACTAAACGCTATGAGACCCCCTGGCATTAATGACTATATTTCAATTAAACCTGTATTGAAATATAAGGCCAGTTTAATATGAATGTTAAGGATAGCATGTATATTTTTATAACAATAAACAATTTTTTTAGGTTGTTTATGTTGTATTTTGGGTTTGAACTGTTTTTATTTTTAATTTCATTATTTAATTATTGTGTATTATTAATGATGTGTTTTAAAACTTTAGGTGATTTGTTTAGAGTATAAGTAGTAGGTTAAGTGATTTTTTAATAGTCTATAAAGTATTGTATCGCTCATTGGCAGGGACTTGATGAGGTTGTTCTATGTGTGTTAATGTGTTAATTAGATTATTTAGTGAATTGTATATAAGGGTTTAATTTTATGTTTACACCGACTCTGATGAAGCCATTGTATGGTGAAAGCGCTCAGTCGGTGATTTGTGATTAAACGACATTCCTTTGGACGTTTCTGTGTGGTTCTTGCCACTTTGAGCAGTTATCGTGGTTCAATTTAAACAATGAAATGTTGCAAGAAATCCTCATCTCCCAACCTCAAGACTGCACTGAAACATGCCAGCAAGGAATTAAAAGGACAATTAGAAAATGAAACAATGAAACATTGCAAGAAATACTCATCTCTCGACCTCAAGACTGCACCAAAACATGCCAGAAAGGAATAAAAAGAACAATTAGAAAATGTAAAGTCGATTGTGAACTTAAGGTTGCTGCAGATTCCAAGGGACACTACAAATCTTTCTTTAGTTATGTCAGAAAATTAAAGAATAATATCCAACACAGCAATGAGCTCATCCATGGTAATAATATCACCCATTCTCACCCCATGGATATAGCTAATATATTAACGGACAGACTTGATGTAACTTTACCCCTCCTACCCACACTGTTGCCCCCACTACTGCTAAGAATTTAGTTTCCCCTGTAATCTCTTTAGAATAAATCTTAGAATCCCTGTCAAATGTTAACAATAATACTTCCATGGGCTCACACAACATACCAGGTTCCATTCTCATCATTGCCAGGTGTGCATTATCTGGGCCTCTAATGAAACTGTTCAACTTCAACCTATCTGCACGGTTTGTGCTGATGTCTGGAGAAAAGCCACTTAGAGTCCTCTACACAGGGGTATCTCCTTTGCAGACTTTGGTAATTATAGACCCGACAGCCTTACCGGCCTTATATGCAAAGCCATTGAGCATATATCAGATGGAAGAATTACTTCCAGGCTCCTGAATGAGGAAGACCCCACAGAAGCTGTACTGTCCCAGACACAGCCTACAATGAAAGAGGAAGAGGAGCCCACCCTAGATGAGGTAAGAACAGCTCTAAGGAAAATTAAATCAGAGAAAGTAGCAAGCTCAGATGATCAAGAAGTTGCACGAGTTAAGGAAAAAATGGCTTCTGACGGTAGTCATAACAGTATAGTGAGAAAGGCATATTCTAGGTGACTGGAGAATAAGCGTTCTAGTGCCAACGTACAAGGACAAGGGGACATCCACAACTGTGGGCAGTATTGAGGTTTCAATCTGTTGTCAAACTGTATGAAAGCACTGGAGAGGTTAGTTAAATTCATACAAAGTCATAGAAAGTACAATGGGAGATGAGCAGTTAGGGTTCAGATCAGGATGCAACACAACTGACCCGCTGTTTGCTTTTGACAGATAATGGAGAAGAAGCTGAAGATGAGGAAAGAGTCCTGCTGGGTATTCCTAGATTTGGAGAAAGCATTTGACAAGGTCCTAAGAAAGCTGATTTGTATAGCCTTGTGATGGTTCAAAGTTCCCACTGGTAGAATTAGTGCAGGCTATGTACAAAGGCTTGATGATACATATACAGTGTTCAGACTCACAGAGAGGTTCGGGGTCAACTTTGAGCCCACTGCTGTTCATACCAGTGATGGATTACATTAGCAAACAGATTGAGGGGACAGGTCAAGATAGACACTGTGTGTAGCTGATGTATGTTTAGCAGGATCTGAACAGGAATCTCAGCAAATGATACAGAAATGGAATGCAAAACTAAAGGCATGTATGAATTAAGTGCACACAAGACAGCTGTCCTGGCAGCAGATGGAGAGATCAGAAGATAATTAAAATTAAGACAGAACGGAAAATATTGGATCGGGTTAGCAGTAGCAGGTATCTGGGAGGGGCGTTTGAGGAGAAGGGAAGTCTGAATGAGGTGGCTAAAGCTAGAATCGGAGGAGCTGTAGCCAAATGGCACAGAGTGTCAGGGATAGTGTATGACAGAAGAATGGCAAAGATGCTGAAAAGTAAGGTATACAAAACAGTGGTGCGACCAGCCCTAATGTAAAGTACAGAACCCTGGGCAGTTAAAACAGAGTAGATGAGGAAGCTAGAAGGGATGGACATGAAATTCCTGAGACAGGTAGCAGGATTCACGCTGTATGACAGGTGAAGAAATGATGACATCAGAGCAGAAGCCAAGGTAGCACCAATTGCATAGAATGTCAAAGAGAATCATTACAGTGGGCCAGGCACATATGCAGGAAAGCAGAAGATGATTTGGTGAAGATGAGTTGAGAGAGGCAAGAAGAAGGCAAGAAGAAATGAGGATGACCATCCCAGAGACAGATGGATTGCATGAGAGAAAACGTGTAACAGTCAAGCATGACAATCGAAGAAGGTAAGAGACTGGCAGTGAATCCATTTTGCTTTGGTTTCTGTAGTGCAGTGATCTCCTGGTAGAGGAAAAGAAGAATGAATCTACATACCTGCCCATTGGTTAGCAAAATTAGCAGCCCCTGTCCATTGGTTAGTAAAATTAGCAGCCCCTGTCCATTGGTTAGTAAAATTAGCAGCCCCTGTCCATTAGTTAGTAAAATTAGCAGCCCCTGTCCATTGGTTAGTAAAATTAGCAGTCCCTGTCCATTTGGTTAATAAAATTAGCAGCCCCTGTCCATTGGTTAGTAAAATTAGCAGCCTGTAGGAATTATTTGAAGAAACACAAGAAAAGTATACAGTAGGAGTGGGATAGAAATTACGTCTGCTCACTCTGGGCCAGAACAAAGATAAAAGTAAGGACCTAAAATGAGAGGCACTCACAACAAAGAGGCTTCCTGGAGGGGACTGGACTGTTTGTGCCCAACCCTGACTGCTTGTTCACAACCCATAGCAACCTTCAGCAAAGTACTCCATTTCAGTGGTGGCTGGTGATTTCAAATCAAAGGGGCGCTGCAGGAGACAGCTGAATGGGTGGGGTCAAGGGGAAGGGGTGTGGCCAACTAGAAAGGGGAGGGGCTATGTTCAAAACCACAAAAACTAACTTTAATTAAATACGCTGCCCTGGGTGCCAAACCATCATTATGAGAGTCCAATCAAGACAAAAATAAGTGTAGAAGAATAAAAATATTTCAATGCATTGGCTGCATGACAGCTTACTTAATATCTAGATGGAAACAAAAGGTTGTGAGGCATGAAAAAATAAATTACTTTTTAAATACATTACTGGAATGCCAGTCAAAATCAAGTATAAGAAAAACAAGAAGCACTCAACTCAAACCACTTCTCCTTGCATTGCAGTTCTAATTATAATTTATATTCAGCTTTATTAAAGTACATGCTAAAAGTAGAAATCTCTGTGATGCCCCCACTTGTAAAAATGTTTCTTATCCAAAAAAGACCTGCTGCCTGACAACTATCTACTTGTTTCATGGGGAAAACATGATCAAAGCAAAAACCGAGAAGCAAATAAGAAACAAGCTCAAGATATATTGCTTAAAGGATTACTGTACAGGTTATGGACCACACATGATTGGCATTCTGTTTAGTTTACGGGTAAAGTCTGTAGAGATGACTGGAAGACTCCAACAAGTGTAATGAGCTTTTTAAAATAATGGAATCCTGTCCTTTAATACCCAAGGCTTATACATTATCTAGTCAAGTATTCTCTGCATGGCAACAACAGAAAGGCTTTCAATGTTGGCAATTCTTTAACAGTATGCTTATTAAAGCTTACTTGCATCTTACGATCTCAAGACAAGCTTACCTTATGGTCATTAAAGCATTGCTACTTAAACACAGAGCAACCGGCACTTTCTGAGTAATAAGCATAAATCTGAGTAATAAGCGTAAATCAACAGTACAAAAATATGACAGAAACCAGACCATTCTGCAAAATCAAGGACAGATGAAAAGCCACTGTAGTACTTGTGTCTACCTTGGATGGGGGGGACACTGCACATTTACACTGCATAACTTCTCCTTGCCTTGCTTGGACACATCCAGAGTCATTACATGGGGGAGTGGGGTGCAACAAGTATGTCACAATTTGAAATGTCTCTGGCTGACTGTGATGGCCCTGACACATTTGTCATACCTCTCAACCTCAGAGCAAGAAATCTGGACAAAGCCATACACAGAAGTGGGACAAAGGCCCAAAAATAAGGACAATTTTTAAATATTGCTCTAATAAACTTAGAAAGATAATAGAATAGTTCTTGCATTAGTATGAATTTTCTGAAGGGTATAAAATCTGAAACTCAAATGTCTGTCATTATTTTCTAACTTCAGTCTTTAGTGATTTGTCACTAATTTGCCAAAAAACACAATTTTATGAAAAATGGACCAAACGTGATGCAAAATATAAAATAGCCACACAACACAGCTGGGAACCTGTCAAAGAAGGGACACTTTAATATTAGTACTGCTAACTTGAGCAGCTGACAAAATAAAAGAATCTACATGCATTTCAAGTAATCTATAAGTTTGATTATTACAGTTATTTCTTAATTGTAAACCTCCATGTTTTCTTCCAAAATTGCTATTTTGCAGAGGGATTATTAGGGGGAAGAGCAACATTTTGAGCCAAAATCAGGGACAGTTGAGAGGTTGGCTATGCCTAATTCTATAAAGCAATTTATTTGCATGTACCTCTCAACCTGTTAATGCAGTGAATCTGAACAAGACCAAATATATTGGGGGAACATATAAACAGTACTAAAAATTGCTCTTGTATAAATTGAGACAATTGATAGAATAACAGTTCTTACTTTAGCATGCATTTTTCTGAAGGTTATGAAGTCTGAAACTCAGTGTATCATTATTTAGTGACTTAATTCCTAAATGATTTGCCAGAAAACTGCAAATTTTATGAAGAACAAACCAAAAATAAGAAGCAAAAATCTATTCATTCTTTGAAAATCTGGACAGTTGGGAGGTATAGTTCAGCTGGGCCTGTCTGAGTTTGCTGCCCTTCCCCCCTGACAAAATCATGGTTGAATGGAGCCTCTGCAGCCATTCCAATGAACCATTACTTGGCTATTTCACTCCATTTACCATAAACACTAATGTGCATACTGCTTTACTTCTATGATGAGTTGGACTTCATTTGAAATTTTTATTTTGTATTTTACAGAACAAACACTAAGTCATCTGCTAAACAAAGCAATGCAGTCTCACAATGAAAACTTAGCATTAAAACTTCTCTGCCCTTGAAACTCACATTCATTGAAACAGCATTGAAACCCACATTCAAAGAAAATACATTTTGGCAGCGGCAGATAAAGATTAATTTGGGGCTGTTTTCAAATCATAGGCCCCTGCATATGAAACATACATGTGCTCTTTGATATACATTCCTCATTGTACTAAATTATATTCCTTGTACAATACAGTACAGTTGTTAGATGGCGTTTTAAATTTGTTTTGAACATTTTTCCAGTAAGCAATGAAACAAAATGCATGCACCCATAATGGCAAAACTGCCCAGTTCAGAACATTTATCATAAAAGTCTACTCAGACTTCCACAGTCCACCATTATTAGTAAATATGCATAATTCTACAGTCCACCATTATCAGTAAATATGCACAATTCTACAGTCCACCATTATCAGTAAATATGCACAATTCTACAGTCCACCATTATCAGTAAATATGCACAATTCTACAGTCCATTATCAGTAAATATGCACAATCTCTGAAGAAGTAAAAGTCATCTAAATATTTCCACATTAAAGAAATCTGTAACTAATGAAGAGGTTGCTGCTAGCAAACACCTTTATATTTCATGGTTTCATCGAAAAATAAAGTGTCTGTTGCCCCTCAGGAATAAATTGCCTATATTACATTAAAAAAATAAGCTAGTAATATTGCAAGAGGAAATGGATGGCAAACTGATAACAGACTCATAGTTAGTATCTTCAGCAAGGAGAACTTTCTCAGTACGGCAGCATCCACCCCTTGTGGGAGTAGAACCCACAGCCTTCTGCATCAAAAAGCAAGTACACAACCTGTTGTGCTATTAACAAGGCAGACCAACTTCACTTAAGCAACACTAAAGTTCTATTCCCCTGCAGCTTTCAGCTCCTTGTAAAATCTCCTCATAATCTTGGAAAGTTGCTAGAATAAAATGCTGTGTTACCACCATACATTTTACTGCCAAGGTCCCTGTGCAAAACAGTCAGAGCAACATACCACTATGCCAAATCAGCTGCTTTGTAAAAGTGAGGAAGACTGAAACTTAAATGGCTATCATTTAGTGAATTCAGTTCTCACCATAGCTGTCACCCTCTTAGTACAAAATCAGCTGCTTTGTAAAAGAGAGGAATACTGAAACTTAAATTTCTAACATTTAGTGAATTCAGTTCTCACCATAGCTGTCAACCTCTTAGTACAAAACACCTGGACAAACCCAGTAATGAGGGAATACAGCCCTCAAACATATTCAGTGAATTCAGTTCTTGCCATAGCTGTCAACCTTAGCACAAAAAACCTGGATGAAGCCAATAATGGGGGAATACAGTCCCAAAAATAGAGACAAATTTCAAACATTCATCTTATAAACTTAGAAAATTGCTAGAATAAAAGGTTATGTTACGGTTGTGTTACTATGTATTTTCTGAAGAACATGAAGTCTGAAATTCAAATGCCTGTCAATTTTACTGCTGACAGAACAAAAACAATTTTCAGCAGAGACCCAGGGAGAAATACTGCAGACACGTCTTTGTAAAATGACATGGCACCAGAGCAAATCCACAGAAACACAGGGAGGAGATGCAGACTCCACACAGAAGGCACCCCAGCCAAGAATCAAAGCAGAAAACCTATAGCTGTGAGGCAACAATACTACCACTGAACCATCAAATATGCAAGAAATTAAACATTCAGAAACCTGAAGTCTGAAATTCAAATGCCTGTCAATTTTATTTAACATTTGTTAATCAGGACAGTCTGACTTGGAACAAAAAAAAATTTTCAGCAGAGGCCCAGGAAGAAATAATGCAGACATGTCTTTGTAACATGGGAGGACACAAAAGCAAACCCCCACACACACAGGGAGAAGATACAGACCCCACAATGAAGGCAACCCAGCCAAGAATCAAACCTAAGAACCTATAGTTGTGAGGCAACAATGCTACCAGTGCACCATCAAATATCAAGCATTGCAGCATTTACAAACCACAGATATTATGAGGAACAGATCAGATCAAATATGAGGCAAAAATCTGCAATTTTTTTTTACAAATGGTGGTGGGTAGGGAATTCAGGTCTTTAACACCTGCATACAAGGTACAGGGTTCAAGCCTGAGGTATTCCCTACCACACACACCTGTAGTAGCAAACCACAAAAACTAAATATACTGCCCTGGGTGCCACACCATCATTATGAGAGTCCAATCAAGACAAAATGAAGTGTAGAAGAATAAAAATATTTCAATGCATTGGCTGCATGACAGCTTAATATCTAGATGGAAACAAAAAAGGTTGTGAGGCATGAAAAAATAAATTACTTTTTTTTAAATACATTAATGGAATGCCAGTCAAAATCAAGTATAAGAAAAACAAGCAGCACTCAACTCAAACCACTTCTTGCACTGCAGTTCTAATTATAATTTATATTCAGCTTTATTAAAGTAACAAGTAACATGCTGAAAGTAGAAATCTCTGATACCCCCACTTCAAGGGCGCCCGCAGGCAGGTGCAAGGGGGTGCACTTGCACCCCCCTGGAATTGGCTGGTGAGGAGATTATTATTATTATTTTTTTTTTCAATTAGAAGTAAATTAAGGGCGTTCTTCTTTAAGAACTCCCTTTGCGTCCGGTCGTACAAATGGAAGTGCTTGCGACTGGTTTTCATCTTTGCCATACGTGTGGATGGTTTACGTCTTTATCTTCCGCATTCGCGCGTTTAATTTGAATTCTAGATGGGCGCCAGCAGTGATGCCGTGTTGTGTCCAGGAAAAGGGTATTGCCATTAAAATCGGACTAAGCAAGCTGTTTCAGGAGCAGAGAGGGATTCCACAAAGGTAGGAGTGATGTGAAATATTTTACTTTATATCGTACTATTTGGCTACCTCAGACAGCTAAATTAGTTTGGGGGTGGTTAAGGGTGAACCATAGTCTCTTGCTTGGCTTGTGTTTATATGGGCTTTGTTCCTGATTAAAAAATCTTTATTGGTTCACTTGCATGTATGCTTTACTTATGATTAGCAGTTTCAGGTGCAAACAATTAACAGAGTCCCCTAATGATTGTGCTGACAGAGGTGTACCAGCTATAGTGTAATTAGCATTTTAAAAGTACACTCGTAAGCAGTTCAGTGAAAAATAAAAAGTCGGAAACTGAGGGAAGCAAACAAGTTATACAAGTGCCACCCTAGTAGCCTTAATACATTAAAGGATTCAATATAAAACTGTACAACTTTGTTTAAAGTCAACCAGCTCACTTTTACTTAGGATTAAAAGTTAATGTTTATTGAAAGCATCCAATGTTTTCATATCTGGGAGGACTACAGATATGAATAAAAGACAAGAGCAACAGGCTGTAACATGCTTTAAGAAAGGGAACCTCAGTTTTAGAACAGGAATGCCTGTGGGGGCAAGCAGTCAATTTGAGTTAACTGTTCCCATACAGAAGGATAAACTTAATTTTTGACACTGTACATAGTTGTATGTTTACTACAAGTTAAAAGAGGATAGGAGCTTCTGAAAATCTATTTATTTTGTGAGTATTTTCATTGAAGCAGAAAGCCTTGAAAAATGGGACAGGTTCAAATGGAGGAGAGAAAAAAACTGTGTAAGAGCTCTGCCTGTCAAACGTTAGTGCATACAAGCTAAAAAAAATGGAAACACATTAAAGAACTAGTAACAGCTTTTGATCATAATGGCTACTCTTGTTGATAATATCATGGAATGTAAACAGCCATATAGCTAGAGGAAAAGTATTGAATTATGTTAACAAATGCAGGGTGCAAACTGCAGTGTCACTGGAGACGCATTTATATAGAAATGAGTACGTGAATTTGACAAAAAGGATTTCAGGGTAGACATTCAACAAAATATCAAGGGCAAAATAAAAGGGGAGTAATGCTGCTTGGTACAGAGACTTCACTACTGATATAAGACAGGAAAAAAACACGGCAGATTTGTGCTTGAGCTACTGACGGGAAGAAGAATTCCACTGGGATGTATTTATATAACACGTAAAACTGCCTGCAGTTCTGAAACTTTCTACTCATTCTCTCTAACTCTACTTGCGAATAACACTTTCTTCTTCTTTCAGCTTTTCCTGGTTAGGGGTTGCCATAGCATATCACCTGTCCCTTGTGATTGGCAGTGGAGTTTTACTGTGTTGAGTTGCCAGCCCAGCACCCAACCTTCCACAGAAGGCACACACATGCACACACTCATGCCTAGGGTCAATTTAGTGTCCATTCCACCTACAGCATGTCTTTGGGATGTGGGAGGAAGCTGGAGCACCCGGAGGAAACCCACATGACCACAGGGAGGACATGCAGACTCTACACAGAAGGCACCCCAGCCGAGGATTGAACTGGAGAACCTCTTGCTGTGAGGCAGCAATGCTAACTACTGTACCACCATGGCTGCCCCTACTTGTGAATAACACACAACACTTAAATTCTGCTACTTGACATAGTTACATCCCTTGTCTCCACACACAGAGAAAAAATCTACAGTTTTAGATAAGAGAGCAGTGACCTCTGATTTAGAGGTGTTTACTGTTATACCACCTACTCCAGGGCACAGAGGGCATCAAAGTTATTGAAAGCTAAAGAGGAGCTTCATCTGCATACAATGAAAGTATGACCCTCATGATCCCAAGTGGGATAGTCTTCAGATTTTGTCTAAACCTTGATATTCTGTGCATGAAAATCATACCATAGAGTGTATATGAAACACAGCCTTGCTGAAATATTGTGCCCACCTGTAATACATTATTCTCAGTACTCTGAATATGGTTATAATACTTTCTCCTGAAACACAGATGCTGAAACTCATAAAGGAGCAGTCTTGGGAGTCTGTATTTCGCAGTAACTCCCAGAAGACATACTAGTTTAAATGGAAGTATGCCTTTTACCAGTCCACTGTACCTTTGTGAACAAATTGTGGTAAACTCTCATGCTCTTTCAATATCTGTGTAAATGGAAAGAGCTGACCCACTGTCTCAAAGACAAGATAGTCTGCATTGCTCATTATAAAACAATGACATGGCTATTAGACAAATTCGAGTCCTGTTCCACAACATTTAATTTTACCAAAGGTGATAAAGTATTGCTGAAATCCATTTCATCTGTGTGCTTCAGATTACTAGCATCATCAGTAATAACCTATTCATACACCTCAGTCAAGCTGGACAGTTGAGTCCTTTGCAGAATTCAGTTCTGCTGCTGCATGTTTGTAGAAAATAAGAACTTGGTGTGTCCTGCAGACTGTTTATAAACATTTTCTCTTTCATGACCCTGCCCCGCACACACACAAACACACAAATTGCTCATGCAGACCTCTTCCACCATTTTGTACTCTACAGTGCATATCTGGTTTCCAAGAAGAGACTACAGTTTTAATAGTGATACACAACGCATTATAGTTATAGGTTCCTAAATTGTTACTAGCCTAATGACCACTAGGGCACTTACACGCCTAGCTGCCTGCACACCTCAATTAATTTGTATTGCAAGTATCATCATTGTATACGGGAGGGGCATTAATAGCAAGGTAACTAAGGAATTTTGGTGGGGGGGGGTGTTAGTTAGGATAATACTTTGCTTATTGATGGCCTTTGTCCATAAGGACATGGGGCCAGACTGGGGGCAAATTTACAATTTCCCATCCAGTTGTTAAGGTTTTCTTTGAATGGGGTCAGGGATGAACTCTGTTTTATATGGATGGGGAGCCTATTCCATATTGCAAGGATCCTTTGGGACACACAACTGTCTCCAGTGCATCCTGTTTATATAAAAAAAAGTTCAGATGCTTGGATATAGTGTTTTAGTGTTTCTCCTGTTTGTTTTGCACATGTTACACAGATCCATCAAGGCTGGGTCTAAGGAAGTCCTGTAAGCCAGGCAAAGATCCTTTGTCAGCAGCCTGTAGGAGACTGAATACACAGATATGGCCTTCAGGTAATCCATGCTGGACAGGGGCATTTATGCCCTAGATTCTTATGTTGAGGAACCTCTGTGTGGTCTCCCCAGCTGCTGCATGTGCTTTGTAAAGTACATTCTGAAGGGGGCATTGTACTCAGTAATTGGCCTTATAAGAAAGAATACAGGGATGTTATGACCTCCTTGTCCCTGGATGAGATACCCTTACTTATGAGGTGGGCCATGTAGAAAGCTTTCCATACAACGGAAGCAACATGGTGGTCAAAAGTCAGGTTGCTATCAACCTGGGTGCCCAAATCCCTCACAACTGATTACATGCTTAGGATGTTGTTATTAATGTGATATGTGGTGACGTCACTTTCCCCAAAGGGGATGATGATACATTTTTTGGCATTCAGCCTGAGACCATGTTTCTGGCACCAGTCATTTGTTTGGGTGAGACCCTCTTGGAGGACATCCACATCACTTGGGGAATTGATAACTGCTCCCAGCTTGCAGTTATCAGCAAACTTGGTCAGCCACAGCCCACTGGTTTTGGCCTACATCTCAGAGAATTATATCCCAAATAACAGAGGCCCCAAGACCAATACCCTGGGGTATGCTGCTCATTAAAGGTCTACTGCTTGAGGTGGCTTCCCCTATTTTGATTAGGTGGGTTCTATCAGTGAGCCAGTTTACTATCCATCTGGTAACATACGGAATGATGCCTAGTTGAGAGAGTTTATCTATTATGCTTGAGTGGGGAATAGTGTCAAAGGCTTTGGCCAGGTCAAGGTAGGTGGTGTGCACCATCTTCCTCTTATGCAATGCTTTGGTGACTGTTTCAAAGTCAACCAGATTTAACAGACATGACCTCCCCTTGACAATGCCAAACTGTGTGGGGTCGAGTGTTTGGAGGTTGGCAATGTCCCTGTTAATGAGGTCCATGATAATCCATTCCATGGTCTTGCAGATCAGGCTAGTTAGGCTGTTGGGGCTATAATTTCCTGGATCGGTGGACACTTCACCTTGTGTAAAGGGATGACAGTGGCAGTCCTCCACTGCCTCCACCAGTTATGAACAGATCTGCGTGCTTCCTTTGAGATTGCGGACATATGTGAAGAAGGCCTTATGATTGTCTCTAGTAGATGTGGCCAATTTGAGTCTAAGTTGGCTTTACAGGATTTCACTAGTGTTCTTATTTGCTTGTTCAGGCTAAGGAGAGATTGCTTCCAATTGGGCACCTGCTCCTTCTTGGTCCTAGACTGCAATTTTTTTCATTTTGTTATATACTTTATTGCAGATGTCCACCAGACAGGTTTACTCTTCCTTGCAAAGGATGATTTTGTCCTGTTGGGTATTCCTGATTCCATGCGTCTATATAAATGCTCATATAGTACTTTGGTATAGATTTGGATATTGGTGCCAGTTCCTACAGAGGGGAAGGAGGCTGTGAAACTGTTTATACCATTCCTCAGGAGATTGTAATCAGCTTTGGAAAAGTTTTTTTGTTTGACCCTAGTTAGAGGGGGTCAGGGGAGATGGTGACTTCGAAAGTGACTGCTTTATGGTTGGATCTTGCCAGGGAGGATGATACTGCAGTGCTACAGTGGTTACTCATGCTGGTTAATACCAAGTCCAAGATAGTATCACCTCTTATTGGGGTATTGACTAGCTGTTCCAAAGCATTTGCATTGATAAAATCGAGGAATCTCGGGGCATTTGTGTTCTGGCATGAGTAATTTTTCCAATCTATGGTTGGGTAGTTAAAGTCACCCAAAATCAGGGTAAAAGGTTGAATCATGATAGATTTGAAGAGGTGTAGATAGGTAGAGTGGGCATCTTGAGTCAAATTTGGGGGCTTGTAGCTAGCTATGATTTGAATAGGGGTCTTGTCAATGGTTAACTGCACCTGGAGTGTCTCCTGTGTGTCATACTTAATATATATATATATATATATATATATATATATATATATATATATATATATATATATATATATATATATATATAATATATATTGAAACTCCACTTCCTTTGGCTTTGCTGCCCACAGTTTGGGGTCTGAATGTATGATAGGTTGAGAAACCGGGTAAGGCTGGGTTGCTCTTCGCAGCTTTGAATCAGGTTTCTGTGACTGCACAGATGTCAGCATCTTCCAGGGTTAAGAATGTTTGCAATAAGTGCAGTTTCATGTTTAGACTCCTAGCATTTAGCAGCATGACCTTTAATTTGCATTTTGTTGAAATGTTTTATGTTGGTAGCATCAACCTCATGACTTTTCCTAAAAAGGCACTATAGGGGACAAGGGCTTTGCCAGAAGCCTGAAGCCCAAGTGACAGATGCAGGCCATCTCTAGCAAAGCATTGTGGTCTGTCAGTCATATATTCCCCGGCTGACAGGTACTGGATCCCCTGAATGACACCAGAAACTAAGCCAACTGTTAAAATCAATCATTTTCTGTTTGTATCGAGGCATCATTCTGGGTGACGGTAGAATGCTGCTTAAGGCTAGGGTCATACCTGCCTGGGACACATATTCAGCGAGCTCAATCATGTCTCTCTTCAATAGTCTAGGATGGTACATCTCAAGTCGTTCACGCCAACATGGACTCTGATAGTCATAACAGTACTTGTTGTTGAGAGACATGAGTGCATGTGTGATATGGCAGATTCTGACACCTGACAAACAACTAACCATGACTTTCTCCTTATCCAGCCTGGTGAGAGGCGCATCTTTGTGTCTCACAATGGAGTCTCATATGACTAATATGTTGGGTTTATGGTTAGGCCTTAGTGGTTGTGAGACACAGGTGTGTGGAATATGCATGGTATTTGGTGTGGAGGGATGTGGAGTTGGTGTGTTTTTGCCTCCGACATCTCCTTTGTTTGGGTTTGTTTATGTTGAGAACCTTTGCATATGTTGGTGTGTGTTGTGTAGTTGTGGGTGGTGTTTGAGGTGAGCTGATTGTACTGACAACCTTCTCAGTGCCAGATATACTGGCATGTGAGGGAGAGAACATACACTCTAGGTTCTTAATGTAATTACATCTCTCATAAATTGTGTCCTTGGGTGGTAGCAGTAGATGGTTGTCCATATACATGAGGCAGTTGCTACACTGTCTCAGGATGCCCATACAAACAGGCTAGCGGGAGAAACCATAAGAAATTGTCCATCCATATTTGTCAGAATTTGAGGGAGAAAGGCCAGGGAGACCTAACAGGTAGGCCTAAAGCCCAAGTGCTTAAACCAAAACTAAGAGGCTTAGATTAACACTTACAATTTCAACAGGCTATAAACATGCAGTAATAAATGCAACAGAAAAGATGTAATTGCACACTTTAGAGAACAAGTAGCAGCAAGTAGCAGAAGAAAAAAGATGAAGTAATAGAGTAGGAGGATGAAACACAAATAGTGTATAAGCAGTTGAATAAAGTGTTTTTTTTTTTGTTTATTTTTGGTCTGTTCCTCATAAAAATTCTGTTTTTGACAAATCACTGGGATGAGCCAAGGATTAAAGTTATTAAATAAATGACATGCATTTGAGTTTCAGACTTGATATCCTTCAGAAAATATATTCTAACACAAATCATGTTATTCTAGCAACTTTCTGTGTGTGTGTGTGTGTGTGTGTGTGTGTGTGTGTGTGTGTGTGTGTTTGTGTCAGAGAGAAAAATGCCCTAGTTAGAGCTAGCAGGTGGAATTTATTGTCAAGTGCATTTTCAAGGAATTGTGAGCTTCAAGGGAAGCAAAGGTTACTGCTGCTCATGCTGAGTCTGCTTAAAATGTACAACTGTTTTGTTTAGCAAATGGTTTTATTGTGGTATAGAATTTTAAAGCAGTGTTAGCACAGCAGGTAGCATACTTGCATCTTGATGCAAAGGTTTGTAGGTTCCATTTGTATTTTAAGGGGGGTATGGTACTGCAGTTCTTAGTATGTCCTCCTTTGGATGAGACACCTAATAACTATGAACCTATTTTTCAGCTTGCCACTCATTCCCTATTGCAATATACCAGCTTACCCATTTCTTTTAATATAACCTAGTCAATTTATTCTTCAAGGGCAACTGACACTGAATTTGTAAATGAAACACTGAAATAAAGTTTTTTCTAGCAACAACCTCTTCATTGGTTTCAGATATCTTTAATGTGGAATTATTCAGATGACTTTTACTTCTGGAGAGATTCTGCACATTGATTGATATTGGTGGATTGTATGACAGAAGTTTGAGTGGCCCTTTATGGTTGAAATGTTTTGAATTGGGCAGGTTGTCATTATTGGTTCATATGAATTGTTTCATTGCTTAAAGGAAAAATGCTCAGAACTATAAATTTAAAACACACTCTAACAAGTGGTGCTGTATTATACAAGGGATATAATTCAATTATTATGTAGTATAATTAATACAGTCAGGAAGGTGAATCAAAGAACTTTTGCATGGTTCTAAAAATGTGTGCAAGGAGCCTATGATTTGGAAACAGGCCAAAGGTAAACTTACCCTGTCACTGGCCAGATGCATGTTCGTTGAATGTGGGTTTCCATGCTGTTTCAGTGAATGTGGGTTTCAAAGTTAGAGAAGTTTTAATGCTAAGTCTGTTTTCATTGTAAGACTATTGCTTTGTTTAGGTTTAGTAAATGTCTATCAGTGTTTGTGCTATAAAATTTGAAATAAAAGTTGTAAATGAAATCCAGATATCTGTAATCATTGTAGAAGTAAAGCATAAAACAGTATGCACACTGAGAGATTTGAACAGTGTCTATGACAAATGGGGAGAAATAGCCAAGTAATGGGACACTGGAATGGCTGTGTGGGCGGGGCCGAGTGGGTGGGGCTGCAGAGGGGGTGGGGCTGCACGGGCGGGGCTTGGGTTTGCACCCCCCTGCAAAAAATCCTGCGGGCTCCCTTGCCCCACTTGTAAAAATGTTCCTTATCCAAAAAAAGACCTGCTGCCTGACATCTACTTGTTTCATGGGGAAAACATGATCAAAGTAAAAAATGAAAAGCAAACAAGAAATAAGCTCAAGATACATTGCTTAAAAGGATTACTGTACAGGTTATGGACCACACGATTGGCATTCGGTTTATGGGTAAAGCCTGCAGAGATGACTGGAAGTCTCCAAGTATAATGAGACTATTAAAATAATGTAATTCTGTCCTTTATTACAAATACTGGCATATGCATTTCAATACCCAAGGCTTATACATTATCTAGTTAAGTATTCTCTACATGGCAACAGAAAGGCTTTCAATGTTGGCAATTCTTTAACAGTATGCTTATTAAAGCTTACTTGCATCTTGCAATCTCAGCCAAGCTTACCTGATAGTCATTAATGTATTGCTACTTAAACACAGAGCAACAGGCACTTTGAGTAATAAGCATAAATCAACAGTACAAAAAATATGACAGAAACCAGACCATTCTATAAAAATCAAGGACAGATGAAAAGCCACTCTAGTACTTGTGTCTACCTTGGATGGGGGGATACTCTGCACATTTACACTGCATAACTACTCCTTGCCTTGCTTTGACACATCCAGAGTCACTACATGGGGGAGTGGGGTGCAACAAGTATTTCACAGTTTGAAATGCCTCTGGCTGACTTGTGATGGCCCTGACACATTTGTCATACCTCTCAACCTTAGAGCAAGAAATCTGGACAAAGCCATACAAAGAAATGGGACAAAGGCCCAAAAATAAGGACAATTTTTAAAATATTGCTCTTATAAACTTAGAAAGCTAATAGAGGTCTTGCATTAGTATGAATTTTCTGAATGGTATGAAATCTGAAACTCAAATGTCTGTCATTATTTTCTAACTTCAGTCTTTAATTATTTGTCACTAATTTGCCAAAAAAACACAATTTTATGAAAAATGGACCAAAAATGTGATGTAAAAATATAAAATAGCAACACAATACAGCTGGGAACCTGTCAAAGAATGGACACTTTAATATTAGTACTGCTAACTTGAGAGGCTGACAAAATAAAATAATCTACATGCATTTCTGAAATAAAAGTAATCTGATTATTACAGTTATTTCTTAATTATAAACCCTCCATGTTTTCTTCCAAAATTGCTATTTTGTGGAGGGATCATTAGGGGAAGAGCAACATTTTGAGCCAAAATCAGGGACAGTTGAGAGGTTTGGCTATGCCTAATTCTATAAAGCAATTTATTTGCATGTACCTCTCAACCTGTTAATGCAATAAATCTGGACAAGGCCAAATATATTGGGGGAACATATAAACAGTACTAAACATTGCTCCTGTATAAACTGGGACCATTGATAGAACAGGTCTTACTTTAGCATGCATTTTTCTGAAGGTTATGAAGTCTGAAACTAGTGTGTCATTATTTAGTGACTTAATTCCTAAATGATTTGCCAGAAAACCACAAATTTTATGAGGAACAAACCAAAAATAAGAAGCAAAAAATCTATTAATTCTTTGAAAATCTGGACAGTTGGGAGGTATAGTTCAGCTGGGGCTGCCTAAGTTTGCCGCCCTTCCCCCTCACAAAACCATGGTCGAACGGAGCCTCCACCTGCAGCCATTCCAATGATCCATTACTTTGCTATTTCACTCCATTTACCATAAACACTAATGTGCATACTGATTTACTTCTATGATGATTTGAACTTCATTTGAAAGTTTTATTTTGCATTTTACAGCACAAACACTAAGACATCTGCTAAACAAACTTGGCATTAAAACTTCTCTGCCCTTGAAACTCACATTCATTGAAACAACATTAAAACCCACATTCAAAGAAAATACATTTTACCCGTGGCAGATAAAAATTAATTCTGGGCTGTTTTCAAATCATAGGCCCCTTGCATATGAAACATACATGTGCTCTTTGATACACCTTCCTATTGCTTTGAACATTTTTCCAGTAAACAATGAAACAAAACTGCCCAATTCAGAACATTTCCATCATAAAAGTCTATTCAAACTTCTGCAGTCCACTATTATCAGTAAATATGCACAATTCTACAGTCCACCATTATCAGTAAATATGCACAATCTCTGAAGTAGTAAAAAAGTCATCTAAATAATTCCACGTTAAATAAATCTGTAATGAAGAGGTTGCTGCTAGCAATCACCTTTATATTTCATGGTTTCATCGAAAAATAAAGTGTCTGTTGCCCCTGAGGAATAAATTGCCTAAATTACATTAAAAATAAGCTAGTAATATTGCAATAGGAAATGGATAGCAAACTGATAACAGACTCATAGTTAGTATCTTAACTTTCAGTACGGCAGCATTCACCCTTTATGGGAGTAGAACCAACAACCTTCTGTATCAAAAGCAAATACACAACCTGTTGTGCTATTAGCAATGTGAGCTAATTTAGCATAATCAGCACTAAACTTCTCTTCCCCTGCAGCTCTCAGCTCCTTGTAAAATCTACTCAATACTCAATTGCATCTCAACTTCGCAGCACAAGAAGTCTGGAAAAAGCCAAATTTATTGGGGTGGGTCAAAAGGGCAAAAACAAGGGACACATTAAACATTGCTTGTATAATCTTGGAAAGCTGCTAGAATGAAATACTGTGTTACCACCATACATTTTACTGCCAAAGTCCCCGTGCAAAAGAGTCAGAACAACATACCACTATGCCAAATCACCTGCTTTGTGAAAGAAAAATGCTGTGTTACCACCGTACATTTTACTGCCAAGGTCCCTGTGCAAAACAGTCAAGAGCAACATACCACTACACCATATCAGCTGCTTTGTGAAAGAGAGGAAGATTGAAACTTAAATGGCTATCATTTAATGAATTCAGTTCTCACCATAGCTGTCAACCTCTTAGCACAAAACACCTGGACAAACCCAGTAATGAGGGAATACAGCCCTCAAACATATTCAGTGAATTCAGTTCTTGCCATAGCTGTCAACCTTAGCACAAAAAACCTGGACAAATCCAATAACAGGGTATTACAGTCCGAAAAATAAGGACAAATTTCAAACAGTCATCTTATAAACTTAACAAATTGCTATAATAAAAGGTTGTGTTACTATATATTTATTGCTAGAATAAAAAGTTGTTTTACTATGTATTTTCTGAAGAATATGAAGTCTGAAATTCAAATGCCTGTCAATTTTACTTCTGATGGAACAAAAACAATTTTCAGCAGAGGCCCAGGGAGAAATACTGTAGACACATGTCTTTGTAAAATGGCAGGACACCAGAGCAAATCCACACAAACACAGGGATAAGATGCAGACTCCACACAGAAGGCACCCCAGCCAAGAATCAAACCAGAAAACCTATAGCTGCACGGTAACAATACTGCCACTGCACCATCAAATATGTAAGGAAGTAAACATTCAGAAACCTGAAGTCTGAAATTCAAATGCCTGTCAATTTTATTTAACATTTGTTAATCAGGACAGTCTGACTTGGAACAAAAAAAACAATTTTCAGCAGAGGCCCAGGAAGAAATAATGCAGACATGTCTTTGTAACATGGGAGGACACAAAAGCAAACCCACACAAACACAGGGAGAGGATACAGACCCCCCCACAAAGAAGGCACCTCAGCTAAGAATCAAACCCAATAACCTGCAGTTGTGAGGCAACAATGCTACCACTGCACCATCAAATATCAAGCATAACACTGTTTACAAACCACAGATATTATGAGGACTAGAGCAGATCAAATATGAGGCAAAAATCTGCAAATTTTTTACAAATGGTGGTGGGTAGGGAATTCAGGTCTTTAACACCTGCATACAAGGTACAGGGTTCAAGCCTGCATCCATTTTGATCACTGTGAATACAGAAGAGCATAGTCATATAACTGTGCAGATTTTGGTCCTTCTTTGCCTTCCCACACAAAAGGAAAACTATACAATACAACTGTGCAATATAGTTCCCATTCTACGTATAGTTGTCTGGATATCACTGGAATGTGCAGACAGACATAGAGCATGCCTATCCCAAACAAAGTGCTCCAGGTTAGCAATGTGAATAAGGAGGTAGAGAGCATGCCAACCCCAAACAAAGTACTTCAGATTAGCAATATGAATAAAAATAGGTAAAGATTATAACATTATTTTGCACAATTGAAAACTATGTAATACGTATAGGAATCAAGGCTTTCTTCACAACATTATGTTTGTTTAGCCTGTCTGTTCATTATGTTTTAACATCCCAGGGGAGCTGTTATGTTTCTTCTCATTTGCAAAGTTTTTGTCATGGCCTATTCTACTAGGGTTCTAGAGCTTGATCTGAACTGTAGAGGCCATGTTTCACCTTCAGACTACAGAAAGGGGGAAGTAGGCCAGAAAACAAATAGAGGTATGGAATAGTAGAGGCATATGTTCTGGAATGTTCTAGGATTGCTAAAGAGCTCAGGCGTTATGGAGAGATGCAAAAGCTGAATGGCTGCAAATTTTCAGTAAAATATCTTACAATTGTGAGTATAATCACTGTGAAAATGCCTGAAAGTTGTTGCACTTCTCTCCTTTGTGGCTAAAACCAAGATTGCACCCAAATAGAAGGGAACCACAGGTCAAAAACCTGCCATGTAAGATGGAGAACCAAGAATCTAAAAAATGAATGGGGAGTTGTATGAAATTTTTTAAGGCAGATAAAAAGTGAGATGTCAGCGTTGCTTTTCAACCTGGTCATCAACTGGGTAATGCGATGGACAACAGAAGACCAAGCCAGAGGCATTTGCTTCCCCATCTGTTATGCCATCCTTTCAAGTTAGGGCAGGCCTCCTAAATCATTTCCCAGTTTGTTGCCTTCTTCTTTTTTTCATCTCTTTTGCAAAGTTCATATTGCCAGTGGTCTTCAATTTTCAATCATAACCACACAAATTTTTCCCACTACCATCCTTAAACCCATACCATTTCTACCAAGTGGTCTTTGTGCTCCTTTCTGTCATTTATTTATTTATTTATTTATTGATTGATTTAATATTTGTTTACCAGGAAAGTTTAACTGGGACAGAGCCCATTTTCAGAGGGGGCTAGGGGAGAAATACTCCAGAAGCACGTCTTTGGAATGTGGGAAGAAACCAGAGCACTTGGAAGAAACCCACACGAATTCAGGGAGGACATGCAGACTCTGAAGAGAAGGCACCCCAGCCAAGAATCAAACTGCAGAACCTCTTGCTGTGAGGCAACAGCGCTAACCGTTGCACCACTGCCCACTCATTTACTGATATCTTTCCATTCTCCTGTGGAAGTGAATGTATTTCGGGAATTCTGCAAAGAATGTAACTTGCATTTTATGTGTGCTTTTACTTTTAAACATTCTGGTTCATACCCCTCAACCTCTTAGTGCAAGAAATCTGGACAAAGCCTACAATAATGTTCCACAGATAGGGACAGATTTTATATAATGCTCTTATAAAGTGAGAAAGTTGCTAGAATAAGAGAATTTGTGTTAGCATGCATTTTATGAAGGATATGACACGTGGAATTCCAATGCATGTCATTATTTAGTGGTTTCAATCCTCAATACTTTTCCAGAAAAACCACAAATTTTATGAGGAACAGGACAAAAATATGAGGCAAAAGTCTGAACATCCTGCAAAAATCTGAACAGTTGAGAAGTATAATCTAGTTTGATTTTTTCAGTTGAACTTACACTGACAGTGTTATTTCAACATAGCCTTACATTTTAATCTAATGAGATTTGCTGTTTACCTTTACTGGTAATGGTAGAACTCTAGAACAAACCAAAATGTATATCACTCATTAAAACTGTAGAATCATCTGAGAATAAAAGAGGAATGCCACAATTGTATCTCAAGTAGCAAACAATAAAATAGGAACAACTAAATATAAATACCAATATATGTGTAAAAGGAATGTGCATTATTATCTGACACTGATGTTGACTGATTTAATTAAAAAAAGCTATTCGATGTTCTTCTACTTTCGGCTTTTCCCAGTTAGGGGTTGCCACAGCGGAACTCCGGTCCGCCAGTGATTGGCAGTAGATTTTTATGGTGCCGAGGTGCCAGCCCGATGCCCAACCTTCAACAAAGGCACGCCCATTCACGCATGTCTTTCGAATGCCACTAGACCATGGGGAGGACATGCAGACTCCACACAGAAGGCGCTCCAGCTGAGAATCAAATGGAATATCAAAATCAGTAATACAAGTAAAATAGGAGCCATGATGGCATCTAGTGGACAATGTTATAACTGCATAAAGTTTAGTTTATTTCATCTATCAATCTATACATTCATCTGAAAGAGTACAAATTAATTCCCATCATACACCTTGTGACCTTGTAATATTTAATATCAAATCAGATGAGTGACAAGTGGAAGCTTGAAGAAATTATTTTTTGGAAAAAGATACATGGTGAAGTTTGTCCTGTCAAATGTTCTTGATTACTACTAGACTCAAAAATCAATAGTCAACAGTTTAGAATTCAAAGTAAACTGAACATAAAAATTATTATTGTTTCAAAAACTGAAAAAAAAAAAACTACATGAGTTCAGCAGTGTTAGAAGACAAGATGAAACAGCAATTGTCCAAATATAATGTCTCCATAGATCTGTACTGGACAGAGAAGGATTTTCTAGAGTATCATAAAGAGAAATAGATCCAAAGTAACCCATAAATATATCTACATAAATTTGAGTAAAAGACAGAGTATCCTGTAACTGCAAATCACAACTGTTTTTAAAATAAAAAAAAAACAATTATTTAACACATTAGACAATATTCATAGTCCCATGCTTTACATATGCGTAAAAAGAATCTGTGAATCTTGCCAGTACACCCCATTCAAATGAGCAACTGCAAAAAAAAAAAAAACACGGATTTTTTTTAACTTCTCGCCCTTGCAAAGGAATCCCAGTTTACTTTCACATATCTGAAACGGGATAAATTGATACTACGTGAGTATAGTTGTGTGTGCAAAAGTTAAATTATTGAATGCGGACATGCATTTTCGTAAAGCAGCTATGGGCATGAACCTGCACAAATCTCCTGAGATTATTCATGAGATCCTGCACTGAGCTGGATTCAATATCACTAGCTCACAGAAACTGTTTTAAGGTGTTTTGTTGACTCTGTGTGTGCCCTTATACTGACATGCTGTTACACCCTTTATAAGGTTGGAATGGGGAAGATACAGGGCACCTATAAGGAGGGCTGAGAGCAGACAAGTGAAACAGAAAAGGAAAACATTAAGAGGCCTGTGCAGGATGAAGTGGGAGGGGTGTGACACTATGTTTTTAGGGGATACATCCCCCATTGAAAGTTTTTTAATAGAGGAAGATGGGGAAAGAAGAAGGGTAGAGTGTGCTGGAGGGAGGGTTTGGGAAGAGTTAAGGAATTTTTAATAACAATAAAAATGACAAACAGGGCTGCCAGGATCACTATGGTGGGCTGAAAGTGGAGAGGAGACAGGAAACAGATGGCAGACAGGGAAACAGAACACAAAGATGGCAGACAGGGAGACAGGACACAAAGATGGCAGACAGACATAAAAGGGCTGTGGAAGAGGTCTGAGCACCCTGGTCTGCAGAGCTTTGAACATCACCCTGGTCTTAAGGACCTGGGCTGGATGATGCCAATAGTGTGGGGGTTGAGCCCTTCAGTGACTCAATGACCAGTGTTGACTGGTTCAGTAAGTCTTCTACCTGAAGGAGGAAAGATTAGTATGGTTGCCAATGCCTCTCCATGGCCCTCTCAATGACAGCATACACCAGTTCCTGATGGCTATCTTCCTGGCTTACCAAGCTACCACATACCAGGGGCCCACATGGGTGGAGCCAATGCCCTTACACTGTGAAATACTTCCCACGGTGGGCAGGGAGAGATTGCAATCTTTATCTCACGTGGTAAGCCTCCTGCCAAGCTGCCTCACATATTGATGTACCTGCAGAAAACAAAACATAAAAGTGAAAGAAAAAAGGAAAGAAAAGACAGAGATGGTGGGAAAGAGTTAGAGGCAACAAAAGGACTCCAAAAGGTTAAGTAACAAATACCTTATTTCAATTACACAAAAATGAGAAAATGAACATTTTAGTTTTAAATACGACATTGCCATTAATCAGTTATATATATGTTACTATTAATAATGCAATAAGTAAATACTGACAGGTACTAGTTGAGGCTCAATTGTATTTTCTATGCTTTTGTCTCATTTATTGTAATTTGACTGAATAACAGTATTAATTTCTTCAAGGAAACGCCTTAAGAAATCTGCAATGAAATAGCGTAACAGTAAATACTGACACATATTGATTCAGGGCTAGGTATGCTTTCCCTTTTAAACTAATTAATATTGACATACTATATTTCCTTCCACTTTACTGATTAATTTACTGACCAGTTAGAGATGCTATAACTGTGACAGCCTGACAAGCTGAAATGTCCTCTTAATTTGATGTTATGATGCGCAGTTACATTATTTCCTTTTGTTGAGTACGTTCATGCTTAAAAGGTCATGACACAGCTGGGCACCTCTCCTCCAGTACTGACCCATGTTACAGGTATCTTTCTAGGGAGCTACAGAGATAGGAGAGAAATAGGGGAAAAGGAAAGAGTCTGATTGAGCTCAAATTTGTATGCATTCTGTCTTAAAGGACTACTACAGTTCATATTTCTACTAGGTTTGCCAATACAGCTTAGAGTATGCCAACACTTCCACCCTCATTGCCATTTCTTCCTTCATTTGATCACATGCTGTGTTATTTATTTTTTGAAATTGCAGCACATTCATAGGTTTATAGGTAGGTGCTAGGCTATTGGCCCTAGGACCTATATAAGCCTAGCCAAAAGGTACCCTGGCTTTCACCACCCACGAAAATGATTTTCCTGTGCCCCTGTCGAGCAGAGCCACACAAGTGATCCCTGGGGTGAATTTCCTGTCTCCCATCCAGTCATCAAAAGTTTTTTTGAAGAGTGCTAATGAGGGGCTTTGCTTGATATAGATAGGTAGTTTGTTCCAGAGTATGGGAAGTCTCTGAGACAGGAATCTATCCCTCCAGCATGTTCTGTTTATTGTGGTGACAAGGTTTAGGGCCCTAGAGCGTGTAGCCCAGAGGGATTGGAATTTTTTTAAGTGGAGCATGTCTAACAGCTCTGGGTTTGACATAGCTTTGTATGTTAGGCAGAGATCGCCTCTGAGTAGGCTATATGCGACGGAGTAAAGCTGGAGTTTTTTGAGACAGTCTGCATAGGGCATCTGTTTGAGACTGGTAATCCTCTTTGTGAGGTATTTCTGCGGCCTTTCCAGTTGTTGTAGATGTCTTGTGAGGTACATACCAAAAGGGGTGTTGTACTCTATAATGGGTCTAATGAGTGACGAGTAGAGGGGAACAATGACCTCTTTTTTCCTGGATGAGAAACCTTTTATGATGAGGTGTGCCACATAGAAGGATTTCCTGACTACTGTGGCGATGTGATTATCAAAGGAGAGACTACTGTCCACTTGTGTCCCAAGGTCTCTTATCACACTTTCAGTGTTAAGTAGACTACTGCCTATGTGGTAGTTCATGGGTACAGAGTTTTTACCAAAAGGGATGACAATGCACTTTTTTGCATTGAGCTTGAGGCCATGCCTCTGACACCAGGCATCTGTCTCAGTGAGGCCCTTTTGTAGGATGTCCACAAAACTAGGAGTTTTGATTATGGTTCCTAGTTTGCAGTCATCTGCGATCTTTGTTAGCCAAAGACCTTCTGTGTTAGCCTGTACTTCAGAGAGGTAGATACCAAATAGGAGAGGACCCAGGACTGAACCCTGTGGTACTCCACTTATCACTGGTCTGAAGTTGGATTTGGAGTCTGCTACTTTCACAGTGTGGGTTCTGTTAGTGAGCCAGTTGACAACCCATCTTGTGACATAGGGATTTATACCAAGTTTAGTGAATTTATCTATAATTCCATAGTGGGGGATGGTGACAAAAGCCTTGGCGAGATCTAGATAGGATGTGTAAACCACCTTACCCTCATCTATGGCTTTGGTGACCGCTTCAAAAAAGTCTATCAGGTTTAGAAGACATGATCTGCCTTTTACAAACCCGAACTGGGTGGGGTCCAGAGTTTGGAGATTACCAGTGTCAAGTTCCATGATGATACGTTCCATAGCCTTGCAGACCAGGCTCATCAGGCTAATGGGGCAGTAGTTCCCAGGGTCCATGATGGCTCCCCTTTTGTGGAGTGCGATAACCATCACTGTGCACCATTCAGTGGGCACAAAGCCTGAGGTGAGGCTATGACTGAACATGGCACTTAGGTGGGGTGCCAGTTCATTCTGTAGTCCATATAGAACGCAGCCTGAGAGGTTGTCAGGTCCCATGGATGCTGTGTTCTTGGCTTTGGAGAGTGTGTTTTTTGCCTGTGCAGCTGTGATTACAGTAACTTTGCATTCTTCTGGTACAGAAACGGGCTCTTTAGGGGATGAGAGGGGAGTAAAGTTAGCACTGAACCTATCTGCCAGGATGTAATATCAGTTGGTTCTGTATATTTAGTGCCATTGTGCTGTAACTCAGAGCAGATCTGAGTGTTGCCATTGAGATTTTTGACATAGCTATAGAATGCTTTGTGGTTGTCTTTAGAATCAGTGGCAATTTTGTTTTCATAACTAGCTTTGGAGGATTTTATGAGGGATCTCAGCTTCTTACTGAGGTTGACCAGGGAGTTCCTTCAATCATGGGATTTTACTCTTTTTTTGCAACAGTTTCTTTCTTCTGTTGTAGAGTTTGTTTATGGCAGGGGACCACCAGATTGGCTTCCTTTTTTTGGAGGATAACATCTTGGTTCTGTTAGGGATTGCACGATCCATGCACTCGTGTAAGTGCTTATAAAGTACATTTGTGTAGGATTCAGCAGTCGTACCTCTATTGTCCATCAGCATGGGTGTCGTGAAGTTTGCCACTTCTGTCTTAAGAAGCGTGAAGTTGGCTTTGGAGAAAATTTTTACAGTGGTTTCCCTAATGGGGGGTGGGGGCAGGATGTGGATGTCTAGAGTGATTAGTTTGTGGTCAGATCTGACCAACGAGGAATTGACCTCTGGTGTGGAACACTGGTTGCCCATGCTGGTAATGACCAGGTCTAGGATATTGCTGCCCCTGGTGGGGGTGTGGGTAAGTTGATCCAAGGCATTGGAATTTATGAATTCCAGAAAACATTGAGCACAAGAGTTGGTACATGAGTAGTTTTCCCAGTTAATGGTGGAGTAGTTGAAATCGCCCATTATTAGGGTGTTAGGCCACGGTGGAGGTGCTGCGGTAGCGTTGTCGCCTCACAGTAAGACACTGTCCAGTTCGATTCTCAGCTAGAGCGTCTTCTGCGTGGAGACATGCGTGAATGGGTGTACCTTCGTTGAAGGTTGTGCATCAGGCCTGGCAAGCCGGTACATAAAAATCAACTGCCAATCATTAGCGGACCGGAGTTCCACTGTGGTGACCCTTAACCGGGAAAAGCCGAAAGACACAAACAAAATTAGGGTGTTAGGCTGTACCCTAATATTTTCGTTAAGTAGTTCAAGACGCACATACATGTAACTCTGTAAATGTGTGCAGAGTGGTCCATAAGGATATAGTTATTTTCAATTTATAAATGCATTTGCTACGGGTTCCTGTCAGAAGAACGAAGATGCATTATGTTGAACTGTAAATGACAAAAATGCAAAATGATGAAGTGGCTTTTAAGTGAATTCTTTCCCTGGGAAAGAAGTCGCTTGGCCGCTTCCATCAGTTTGCCATTTTTGGCACTGTAGTGCGATCTCGGAGTTGGTATATTTAAGTAGGGGGATATGGGGGGGGGTGAAGCCCTCCACTTAAAATAGTGTCTAGTCTGTTTTTTTTTTTGTTTTGTTTTTTTTTTTTTTGTAAACAGCAAATTTTTTTCCCTGGGAAAAAATTAGCTGTTTTGGCTGTTCTGTCTTTTTTTTTTTTGTTCTTTTGTGGTTGATATAACAGTGTTCGCTCTTTTGAGCATACGTTGTTATAACAGCGACCCTTTGCTACAAGGAGGGAATGCTGCTATGCAACTTTAAATAAGCTGTAATAGGCAATGCTAAACATTCAAGAGTTGATACATTCAGAGGTACCAAATACCTTCTTTAGAAGGAGGAGGGGCTATCTATCTGGTGAACAGTTTGCTACCATGGCAACTTCAACAGATAAAAAATTCTAGAAGGTCAGCATCCTTACAGACGTTGCTTTAGAGGCAAATAACTTTCAAGTGCCCAGTCTAAGCTGCAAGGAGATACTGTCATTAATGTTTGGTTTTTAATGTGTGTCTTTATCATTGCCACTATTTCTATTATAGTGTACTGCCGTCTGGATCATTATTTCATTTTGTCAGTCATATGGACTAAAGCATTGCAATTTTCAATATTGCAAAGCCAATCTTCGTTAAGTAGTTCAAGACACACACACACACACACACACACACACACACACACACACACACACACACACACACACACACACACACACACACACACACACACACACACACACATACACCCATGCTGGGTGTGGTGCCTGTGCACATAGCCATTGCTTGCTAAACTTAAGAAAACTTCTAGAAATACCCAAACTACATTATTAATAGAAGTCTATATGGTGGTGAAAAGTATAAGTAATACATTTTAAAATACATTTTTGCATACATTTGGACAGACTAAATTATGAACATTGTATTGAATCACAAGTAATAACATTAGTAGAGTAAATCAACCTGATTGAGCTGCAATGCATAAGAAAAAGAGGAAATTAACATTTTTCTCGGCAAGTAATGGAAATCTAACTGTTATATGGGAACACTACCAAACTTTTACAACACACAGAAGCCTGAATAATGTATATTATTTGTACTACTTTGCCTTACTGACGAAGGATTATTAATATTCAATACATATAAAAAATGTATTAATATCCATAGTTATCTATACATCTCTCTCTCTCTCTCTCTCTATTTATTTATTTTATTTTACATTTGTTTACCGGGAAAGTCCAACTGGACTCAGGTCCGTTTTCAGCGGAGGCCTGGGGAAAAAAGCTCTGGACATTGATACAGTTAAAGGAGATACAACAGTCACATATGTTAAAAATACATTAAAAATACATTTCAATTGAGCATAGGTAGGTCTGGGGAGAGAAGCTCCCAACATTAATCAAGTTCGAATGAGACAGAAATAGTACCAAATAAGAAAAAGCAGCACCATACATGTTCAACATATAGAAGAGTATGGACAGAAGTGACTGAGAGAGAGACATGCTTATATAGAGCTAGATAGATATAGATATATGGGTTGAATGAGGTTGGTCAACAAAATGTGGTCAAATAAATAGATGATCAACAGGTGTGTGTGATATTGCTAGTCTCTGGGTAGGTAAATATGCCCTTTCCCCGAGATTGTGCAATCTCAGATTTAATATATAAAATTAGCAGGGATGTGGGGAGCACAGCCCCAAAAACAAACACACACACACACACACACACACACACACACACACACACACACACACACACACACACACACACACACACACACACACACACACACACACACACACACGGGATGTGTAGAGGGGCTTGTCCCCTGCAAAAAATTATTTTTTATTATTTTTTAATGTTAAATTTTACATGTGCAGAAATTGTCGATCAGTACATGTATAGTAGTATGTAGACATTTGCAAAATTGCCATTTTGTTGTCAGGACTTGAGTGTTTCATTACATTTCAGTACATTTATATCATGTCTCTCAAATGTCCCCCACATTTTAGCAGAATGTCCAGACTTTTGCCTCATATTTTTGGTCTGATTCTCATAAAATGTGTCATTTTCTGGCAAATCTCCGAGGACTGAAGACACTAAATAATGGCATATGTTTGAGTTGCAGACTTCATATCCTTCAGAAAAATGCAGCCTGTCACAAATCATATTATTCTAGCAACTTTCTAAGTTTATAAGAGCAATATTTAAATGTGTTACTATTTTTGAGCCTTTGTCCCACCATTATTTTAGGAGTTCTTGTGCTAAGAGGTCAAGAGGTATAATTTTCTATTAGTCAAGTGCATTCACAGATGGGGACTTCCAAGATGGCCGCACACTAATCAACAGCTTAATTTCAGATCTCCCAGTGTGAAAACAGAAGCTGAGAAAAATTTGTGCCATGAAAACAGTTTTTTAGGTAAAATCTGATTACTGGCTATTAGGTACACTGCCTGGATACCAGCAAAGTAGAAATTTAGAGAACTTGAAAAAAAATCAAGAAAAAAGGTGAAGAGAAAACATTGTCCCCAGGATTCATGAAGCTTGCGCCAGGTGCAGGTGTAGCATCGGCGATCAGACACCAAATATGGCCACCGAGCGATTCAGGTATGAACTGTTTCCACGTGCACTACCTGCATACGCTACGCCCGCACAACTCCTGAGGCTTGTATGCTAATTACCCCATGTGCAGCAGTGTAGCATGCAAATGAAGGTATGTAGTGATTCAGGAAGTGGTGCAGGCATAGTGTAAGCAAGCAGAAATGTAAACCGTAGAAAATGGTTTACATTTTTGCAAACATAAAATTGGAGCCATGACAGCCAACCAAACACATGTATTATAATGTTAATATATGCCAATGGCTAACTATATAGCCATTGGCATAAAAAAATGTACAAGATATAAAATTAACATTTAATATATATAGTCGCACTATCGTGACGTGGAAGCGCAGGGCAGCGGTGATCAAAGGGGATTGCAAGGAATATATAAAAATATAGAATAAAACTGCAATGAAACACATATCACAATTTCACCATAATAGTCAATGGCAGGCATGCTACACCATACACATGGCACAAGGGTTGCCAAGGGGCAGTGACAGTGTTATGCGCAGTAGCTAGGAAGGAGTAGGCAATGCCATGCAAATGAGAGGAGTAATAGTGAATCACAGATTTCCTGCTGGTGTAAGGATGCACGAAACAGCGTAGCATTATAACACCGAGGTGAGCCCTTGAGATAAAGATGACATCAAGAGAGGGGTGTGCCACCATTGCTGTAGGCACATTGGAGCATTGCTAAACCAGCCTGCCCCTAGCTAGGCAAAGCTGCAGGATAGGGGTGTGCCGAATTGCACATAGCTATGCTTAGCTGAGAGTACACAAGGTAACCAAGTAAGCATGTGAACGGAGATGAAAATGTGCGTAAAACCGGTAAACAGGTATGCACATCGCGCACTGCAGCTGAAACATGAAGGATATAGGAAAGAAATAAGGAAATGCAGCAGCAGTGAAATTGGAGTACAAATGACTAATTAACACTTAGGAACCTACAGTTGGCCAGTGACAACAGCTAACAAGGCTGAAAGCAGCTACCTGCAGAACAGGGAAGGGGAGGGCTGTACTGCAAAGAAAATAGCAAAGTGTCAAAGGAGAACAAAGGTGATATGCAGTATATCAGCTACAAGGCAGAATTCGCCATGACTGGGTAGGGAAAGTACAAAACAAGAAAGACGGCAGCTGGATGCATGCCTGATAATGGGAGGGGATCCAGGTCTAAAAGTGAATTAAAGGGAAACAGAGTAATCAAGGCAGGCAAGTAGATCTCCACAGTAAAGGCCCCACACTTGCAGTATTCATTGCAAAACCCATAATTAAGACACGCAGCAGCTGGAATAGTTCATACACACCCACTTACATCAGCAGCATCCATAACACAATACTATAAAGTTTGAAAGCACCTTACACACATTTGTGTATTCCCATATACTCTGCACCAGTGGTGTATACAGACAGGGAACTTTTATCATGTACATGTTAGGGGCTGCCATAGCTTTGATCCACCAGCATGTGTTGGAGACCAAAGGTGGTGTCGCGGATGATGCACACGACCACTGCAGGCACCAGAGGAGGAGGAGAGTGTTCAGACCCAGGCTTACCTACCAGGGGCAACATGATCTGGAAATAGTAGAGCATTACAGGGTGGACAGGGACACCCTACAGCAACTTGTGAAGCTGTGCCGGCCATGCCTCAGAGCCAGAACAAATAGAGGGGAACCCATCCCAGTGGATACAAAGGTATGTGTAAGCCTGAGAATACTAGCTACAGGTACCTTTCAAAGACCAACTGGGGATATCATGGGTATCTCACAGGCATCAGCATCCAGGGTACTACACCAGTTCCTGGATACCATGTTATCACATGCCAATGAGTACATATACTTCCCCCAAACGTAGGAGGAGTTGGCCAGCAATATGCATCTCTTCCACCATGTGGCAGAATACCTGGAGGTACTGGGTGCAATAAACTGCACGTACATGCACATCAAGTCACCACCCGGTGAGCAGGGAAGGCACTACATGAAAAGCAAGGGATACCCCTCCATCAACTGCCAGGTCGTGTGCAATGCCCAGGGCATTATCATGGATGTGTGTGCTGGCAGCCCTGGAAGCTATCACGACTCCCACATCTGGCATGCCTCATAGCTGTATTGGTTATTTGCCAAGGGGGACAACCCAAATGGCCACCTGGTGGGGGATGCTGGATATGCACTGGAATCGTGGATGATGACTCCCATCAGAAATGCACACATACCCATGCAGGAATGCCATAATGAGGCACACGCACAAACCAGAATCATCGTGTGTTTGGGATGCTGAAATCATCGTTCCGTCGCTTGGACATATCTGGTGGAGCCTTGCAGTACTCTCCAGGCACGTGTGCCCACATCTTTATAGTGTGTGCCATGCTACACAGTATGGTCCTGCGGAAACAGCTGCAGCAGGGACAGACTGGTGAAGGCCCTCACAGCCCACCACCATTGCCAAAGGCCCCACAGGCACAGAGGTACTCAGACCACGAACACCCTGAGACAGCCCCAGTAGGCAGATGGAGGCGTGCCCAGTATGCCCATGCCTAGGCAAAGAGGGAATGCATAGCACACACACTGACAGTGTAGGCACCTAGGGACTGACACCCTTCTCCACCTGCACACACAGTAAAAATGGATGGCACACACACAAGACTACCTATAAATTGTCATGTATAGGCAGTCTACTGTGTGCATCCAACATAGGCAGCTCTCAACTATTGCACACGCAACAGCCAGTGGCACAAGGTAAGTCAACACCTGAACAGTAAACTAAGCTATCAGCATATGCAGATACTGTATGTATAGATTCCTAGGTAGATTCTTGGCCAACTGCCAGAGGCCATTCATTAGGCCAGCCAAAATGTGTCAGCATTTGCCACCCCATTGAGTCATTAAACATCCCTCTGTGGAGCAGAGCCAATGGTGGGATCCCTGGGGTGCATCTACTGTTCCCCATCCACCCTTCAAGGTTTCTCTTGCAGAGTGTTAGTGAGGGGCTCTGTAAAATGTAGTTAGGGATGTTGTTCCAAAGTATGGGGAGTGTCTGTGACTGGAAGCTGTCCCTCCAGCATCTTCCGGTTATTGTTGTGGCAAGGTCAGCTCACTACAGTGTATGTCTCACTGTGACATGGATTCCCATAGGTGGAGCATATCCATCAAGTCAGAGTTCGACATGGCTGTGTTGGTCAGCAGAGATCATCTCTGGGTAAACAAGATGCCACTGAGTAAAGCAGGAGTTTATTCAGTCTGGCTGCATAGGTCATATGTTGGAGGCCAGTATTCCCCCTGGTGAGGTACATTTGAGGACACCCCAGCTGTTGGACGTGTCCTCTGAGGTACATCCCACATGTATTACTATACCCTATGATGGGACTGATGAGTGATGAGTAAAGGGGCACTATAACCCCAGTATGTCTAGATGGGAATACTTTAGTAGTCAGATAGCCTACATAGAAGTATGTCCTAACTACTGTGGAGATATGATTGTCACAGGGGAGATCACTATCTACCTTTGTCCCCAGATACCCCATTTCCTCGTCTGTATTAAAGTGGATGCCGCTCATGTGTTAATATGTGGGTGCCAATTCCACAATGGAATGACTATGCAGTTTGTGGCACTTGGCTGGAGGCCGTGTCAGTGGCACCCTATGACGTTCTCTGTGAGGCCCCGTGAGGGATGTCCATGTCAGCTGGACTATCAGTCATGGCTCCCAGTTTGCAGTCATTGCCAAACATGGTCTGCCATAGTCTATCTGTGTTTGCCTATACATCTGAGACGTATATGCCAAACAGTAGGGCTCCCAGGACTGAGTCTTGTGGAACACCAGTCGTGACTGTTCAAGAGTTGGACCTGGAGACCGCTAGTCATACCATGTGGGCTGTGTGTGTAAGCCCGTTGGCAACCCAACCTGTGATGTATGGGGGAATGTACAGGCTGGTGTGTTTATCAATAACACCTGAGTAGGGCATGGTGTCAAAAGCCTTGGTGAGGTCCAGGTAGTATGTGTGAACCACCTCCCGTCATCTAATGTCTTTGTGACTGTATGTAAAATGTAAAACAGGTTCAGTAGGCATGAACTGCAGTCAACCAAGTTGACCTGGGTTGGGTCATGTGTCCAAAGGTTACCAATTGCATTGTTAATGAGTGCCATGAGGATACAAACCATACCATTGCAGACCAGGCTAGTCAGGCTTATGGGGTGGTAGCTACCGTGGTCAGTTGTGATTTCCCCATGATGGAGTGGAATAACCATTGCCACGCGCCATTGTATGGGCATGTAGCCTGTGGAGAGGCTGAGGTAGGAATGCATAATTAGGTGGGGGGGCAGGTTGTCATGTACAGTTTGCAAGATGCAGTCTGGGTCAACATCTGCCTCCATTGACGCTATGTTCTGCTGTTAGAGAGGGCCATTTCCACCTGTGCGTCTCTGATGGTTAGGATACTGTACCTTACGGGTAGTGTTGTGGGTTCTTTAAGGGGTGAAGTATGCACCGAATGTATCTGCAAAGATGTTGGCAATATCAGTAGGGTTAGCATATTTTGCGCTATATTCCACTGGCACAGTACAAATCTGTGTGTCACCACACAGATCCTTGACATAGCCAAAGAAGGCTTTGGGGTTATCTTTCGAATCCTTGCATATTCTCCTGCTGATGTTAGCCTTGGATGATGTCATGAGGGACCTACATATCATACTAATAGTGGTCATGGATATCCGCCCTTTGTAGGATTTGCTGTGTGTCTGGAACACTGTCCTACATCTGTAGTATAGCCTGTTTATTGCAGAGGTCCACCAGACTGGTGTCCTTGTCTAGGAGGAGTGAGTCTTTGTTTACCAGCGATGGCACGATCCATACATCCGTGTAGGTGCTTATAGACTGCATTTGTAAATCTGTCTGTAATTGCAGCAGTGTTTCCCCTTAGCATAGGGGCTGTGAAACCCCCCCCCCACCCCTGTCACTAGTAGTGTAAATTTAGCTGTAGGATAGGTATACACTGTGGTATCCGTGGGTGGGGGAGATGCTAGGGTGTGGAAACAGTGAATAGTTCATGGTCAGATCTAACCAGTGACCGATAAACCTCCACTGTGGTGCACCTATTTCCCATGTTAGTGCTGACCACATCTAGTAGCTTCCACCCCACGTTAGGGACATTACCACCTGATACAGGGCATCTGAGGTGATACATTCCAGGAAATGCTGGTCCCGGAAGTGAATACCAGAGTACGTTTCCCAGTTAATGGTATGGTAGTTGACATCAACCAATGCCAGGGTGTGTGTTAGGACTGTTGTGTTCTCCACTGTCTCCAGGTAGATGGAGTGGAGGTCCTGGGTCATGGAGGGTGATTCATAGCAGGCCACATTCAACATTGCTGTTGTGGCTGATGTTAGCTGCACATGGATGATCACAGAGGTATCATGCTGCCCCACTAACCTGGAGGTGAAGTATCCCTGATGAATATGAACACAGCCCCTCCATGTCTGTCAGTCCATGTTCCATGGCTGAAATGTGTGGTATGGGTTGTAGTCTGGTAGCGCTGGTGTGCTCTCAGGAGCCTTAAGACAGATCTCAGTTACTGCACAGATATTGATGCTGTCCATCCTGACGAGCGCTGTGACTGCATGCATGTTGTGATCACAACCCCTGGTGTTGAGTAGCATAAACCACATTGAATCGGCTATTGTGCTGTTTATGGAGCTGGTACTCACCTTCAGGACTCTCCTAAATAAGGCACCATGGGGGCACCAATCGCCTTTACAAGTATTCCAGAGTGAAAGGCAGACACATAGGCCGGTATGGTATCACTGCATGCATGTTCCCCATCTGGGCTTGATTTTCATCTCCCCTGTAGGTAACCTACTGGTAAGCAATAGAAAACCTTAAACTTATACAAGTCTTCTAGCTTCCAAGATAGGCATTTGGAGTGACTAAGTATTAGTGTTCTGTATGTTCGTGCTGTACTCAACTGTTTCCTGACTACATGGTGAGTTCACACTGTATATTGTGATCTGAAGGTCTGTTTATTTGCATATTATGGCTGTGATGGCCTGCACATTAGAGGTGCACAGATAGCCTACTATCTATCTGCTCAAGGGCAATTAGAAGCATAGCAACAGTGTGTTGGCCTTCCCCGCACCATTGATGAAGTAACTGAGCCTCTGTTAAGCATAGCCAATGAAGCAATTACAGGCAGAGTTGCAGGAAGCTGTTGAAGACTGTGGTTGTGGAGGGTGATAGGGGCACTTAGTGATCTAAAGAGGGCATGTTAATGTAGCAATTCAACATCATTCAATTCCCCCAACAGGTCTTGCAGCTATCAAACTGGACAGGCTCCCCCACCCCCTGGCTGTATGGTTCTGGGACACATGATACCCAGGGGTGTATAATCTGTTAACCATTCACACAACAAGGTTTCCCTTGAAGTGTGTCAGTGAGGGGCTATCTCTAATGTAGTTAAGAATGTAATGTATTGTCTCACAGTACTTTTGTTATATGTTATGTCATGAGTACGTGAATCCCAGTGAGTTAGGGGGCTACTGCCCTTTGCTAAGCCTACACATCGAAACCATCTAAATAGGAAATAGGCAGAAGCAACATTAATGTCAACAGTGTAATGGTTACAGCATCTGCATAGTATCTGTGCATTCGAGGTTACAATCCCGATAAAGGCAGGAATGTTTATCACCACAGCTTGCATATATAGGTAGTAATTGTCTGTATAATAAACATTCGAATAACTCCTATAAACCCATGTGTGCAGGAGAGTACAGTCAACAGAGAATGTAATGTCATGACAGCACATAGTGAGATGTTACATCACTGACAGGTATATATCCGGAGTAGTTAGCGGATGTTGCCATGTTTGCGCGCACAGGTTATATGTTACAATGTTTGTTTAACTGTGTTTAACCACTGCTATAACGTCACAGAAACACTGTTACACATGCTTACAACTGCATAAATAAGCCTTACTCTGCCGTAAACAACATTCGTAAAGCATCACAGGTGTCGAACCCTGGACCATGCACACTATAATCATGGACATGCCACTAAGCCATCTGAGTTGTACGCATGTTTCATGGTCCTGAGACTACACCTTATACCATATGCATTTCACTGTAATGATCACAAATGGAACAGTGGCCTTGTGAACATATGCACAGTACATTGTAATGTACTGTGCATATGTACAGTACATTGTAATGTACTGTAGTTTGTGAACCAACACATTCCAGTCTACAGATGTATTACTGTTACAAACTAATACGAAATATATATATATATATATATATATATATATATATATATATATATATATACATGCATATCTATATATATGTCAGTGATGTCTGCACAAAGATATATATATATATATATATATATATCTATATCTCTCTCTCTATATATATATATATATATATATATATATATATATATATATATATATATATATATATATATATATTATACAGTTACAGCAATAGCCATATATATAAGCATCTATGAACACACTTCTTGACACAGAAGTATTCCAAAGGAATTGAAGTGTACACAAAACACATGCAGCTCTGGTATCATAACAATTAATATTAACCTAAGTCACCATAGAAGGGGTGGTTGTTGTGTATGTGAAGATTGGGGTGGGGGAGGAATGATGGATAATGCAATCATGCATCAAGGAGGGCCTGGGTCGGATGTCCAATAAGTGAACTGGAGGGGCATACATGAAGTATGGGGACAATATAAAAAGGACACAAAGCAAGAACCTTACTCATTCATAATACACCCTGTCATGTCACATTGCAACATCTACTTTCACAAACATATGAACATTAACATGTATCAGACATATGTACACCAACTGATTGTCACATTTGTTTTCAGTAGTGAGGAATGTCTGTAGTACAATGTATATTCTAAACACCATCACATTCGTGCATATCTCAGATGCCGTAGTGGTAAGGTCAGTGACTGTGGTGTTCATCGTCCCGGGTTCAAGGGCTGGAAGGTTATTTTGAGGGCCAGAATAAGGGCTTTTGGATGCAGGTGGATTAAAGCACTCTTAAGCAGTTGAAACGGGTTTCCACGTGTTTGCACAATGGTAAGCGGCACTGCTACACAGTAAACGGAGAAGCGCTTCACACGTTTGACCTTTGTTTAACGTCGTGCAGACCACTGGCAAACCTGCTCACAACCACGTAAATGTGTGTTATTCACAATTTCACTACCAGTGCCTACTCTGAGAGGTAAAATAATAACACCTTCTAAGAGTAGAACCCACAACCATGTACTCCATCCTCCGATTAACCTAACACTAAGCTAGCTGGGATGTACTAATCCCAGTTGTGTACGCAGACAGGTTAAAACACAAAAGAGAGGAATGTGTTGAAATAGGACAACCTGCCATGTACCCAATTAAAGGTGTACACTTATATATATATATATATATATATATATATATATATATATATATATATATATATATATATATATATAAAGAGACAGATACATAGAGACATGTCAATATATACAGGTCTACATATATATGTAGATATATAGATAGTTTAGAAGCATCTACACATCTATGGAGGTACAGATAAACGTATGCAATAATGTATATATCTATATACATATACACACACACACACACATATATATATATATATATATATACACACACACACACACACACACACACACACACACACACACACACACACACACATACATACATGTCTATAGACAGCATCCGAAGTGGTCATATCTGAGTATAATATGGACCATATCAATCACACATTCGCCCCCCTCCAAACAATATGAACATAATATATGAAGAGTATATGCCAATATGCTATTACAAATATGTTCTATGGACACAGTCACCAAAACAACTGCACTGATTCCAAATATCCATAACAGAATTACACAGACAGCTTTCATTTTTCAAATCTTTATGGCATTCTGATGTATTGCCAAAAGGATTCAAGGACTATCAGTACCTGCATGCTATACAGGAAGCATTTAATAGTGCCTTAATGAATCAGCCTGCATTTACCATAGTATTATTCCACTAAGGGATAGGTGTTCACATAGGGAAAGAGCATCCACACACATATAGATGTTGTATAAAAGGGGTTCCTACACACCTGCATGTGCTATGTACACCCACCAATATCTACCCCACAACCAAAATAATTACATCAATACATGCTGTCATACCATAACCAATTATGCAACTGCTGTACAACATCTGCTGAAACCTTAACATACCTGGACACAGACACACTAACATGGCCGTTATACAATTGAGCAGCTGCTGATGTAACAGGGTTTGTATGAACTAATCCCATTTCAGAGGGTTGAAAGGTTCATACACCAGGAAGTTTTACCGAGTACTGATTAGAAGTACAGTATGATACACAGTAACACCAAACTAAATATGTCTGGTAAGCACACTGTAAACCCCCTAACATTATATGCATAGCTATGCAGCCTTGAGCTGGTCAAACAACCTAGCCAGACTGACACATATGCAGAAGTATTAGGTACAGACAAACCCTGCACAAGTAGCAATGTTCAGAAATATAACAGCAGTACTCACATTTAGACCAACTCCTCTAGGCATTACACACAATATATTACTGTTTGTCTCAATACAGCTGTTGCAATGGATTCCAAAAAAACCTCCATGCTGTCTTACTCACAAGTAAGGCAAAGGGACAACACCCAAGTGGAGTACTCAGTTATACTCCACTGTAGCCATGGTATTGGCTAAGGCAGTAGCAGCGCAGTTGATGTGCATGTAATTAGCTGCTTAGGAACACCAATTGGCCATCGGTATAGCAAATGTTACTGATCTGTAACTATAAAAGGTTGCCTTGTCACACATTCAAACCATCTGTATCTACCTGTAGGACAGTACAAAACATGGAAAGACTAACCAAAAATGAGTAGTACACTAGTTAATAACACCACCGATTACTAAGACGGTATGTATAACATGTAGTATGTCTGTGTATGTAGTATATGTACTGTAAGAATTACAGTGTAATCAATGCATATAGTGGAAATAGCTATCTTGTAGCGATGTATTGTTGAGCAGTAGTAATGCTTGTAGTATTCTATGTGTGTACTGCTGTAGGTCACATGGCACACTCCACATACACCACAAGGGATGCTATGGGCTTGGAACCCACCATTTCCCTTCCAGCCACTGTCAGGTCAGGATTTGTCCAATAAGTATGTGCTATAACAGGGGATAGGATATGTTGTTATATTGTAACAGTCAACATATGTATGGGTGTATAAGTAAGATGAACATGTTAAAGGTGGGCTTACCGTGCAAATATGGCATGCATTTTTGGATATTGTGCCAATAACTGTGTAATGTACAGTAGTCTAGGCAGATCTGTATTCTATTCTACATAGCAGTTCTGATATGTTATGCAAACAGTAGTTATGTCTATTGGCAATTACAACACTCAATGACAGGATACATAGCATTTGTATTCATCTGACAGGTTAGCAGCATGATAGCAAAGATAATTGGAAGAGCCAAGTAACTATCCATGCACATAACACATGCAATATCCACCTCTCTACTATTGTTTGCAAGCAATAACAGCTGTGCATGTGTACATGTTATGCAAATGTGTAGTGACCCTTGTTACAGGGCTGGGCCAAATGGCTATGTGCACACCTACATAGAGTGGATATTGAGAGTTCAGACACACTGGTTGAACTACCAGGTTTGTGTAGCCCAACCTCTCATTGCCAACCTAAAAGCCGCCTGCACATACTGTATGTAAGGTAGTGCACAGCACTGGTAATGAAACAGGTTGTATATCATCTTTAACTCCAGTGTAACATCTGCAGTAGGAGTGTAAGATGTAGGAGACAGCTGCCCATGTGTAATAGCCGCATCATAGGTGATGGCTCACACTATCTGATTATATCCTGATCATGTTGATAGTGGCATCAGAGCCTATTGATACATGACTCTGTTTGTGGAGTGGGCGTCTGTGCCCAACAGAGCTCATGGTCCTGGTGGATATGTGAGTATATACCCAGAGAAGGAAACAGACCTGTAGACACATGCATCATCTGTAATCAACTAACAGGATGTGATGTGCTCCTCAGAGGAGGTTTGCTGCCAAGGGTAGTTACACTGTGTCCATAATATCCAGTGTTGTCACGTCCATAACACAAATAATTACATGTGAGCATCACTGTCTAAAACATCTTCATAGGCAATATGTAAACTAAAGACTGTACTTGGAACTTGTAGTACTGAATGCTCATACAGGCATGTCCACTAGTCAGCTACTGGTGTCTCCTAATGTGAGCTTTGTGTATGTGGCCATCCTGGGGGAATGTAATCTCTATGCCATGTACACTGCCAGACCCACCTAATACCATGCCTCACACATTGTCTGGGATGCAGCTACAGGGGTAAGCTGGACGGCAGCCCAGTCTACAGCCATGACTGGACTGGACAGTCATGAGGTGTAGGTTAACACATGCAGCTCATCAACACAACCAACAGATACCCTTACCAGAACACAGTAAGGACACCCACACACACTACCAGAAATCACACACATTCACAGACACATCTAAGTATCTGGCCAAACAAGTGACCTCCCAAGCAGGAAGAGACAGACACCGACATACACAAACTGTATGACATAGTTTGCATAATTGTGACACAACTCTGAACACATGACTGGAAACATGCCCAACAGTACTTGTTTGTGAATGCAAACTCTAGCATTATGTTACACACCGACCTATATGAGGGCATACATACTGTCAGCTGCCTGTCTGACATGATTAGCCACATACTCATACACTCAGACCACCTATTGATCTATACACATGGCTCTGGCATATTCCATGTTGTTGTGCAGGACCTGTGATGCAGTAGCCTGGACAGCATGGAAACACATGTAGGAACTGTCAGGTCTTGTAGGCCATGCAGGTATGTCCCAAGGCCTGGGTACCATTCTGCCACTGGCCAGAATGATACTGCAGTACAGGGACAAAAGGATTGTATTCCATAATTGTGTAGTGTAGTAGTGCACGTCGCAGGGTATCCAGTATCTGTCGTCTTTGGATAACAGGGTCTATATTAGAGCACCGAACGTTCAAAATTTTGAGTGTTCTAATGTCGACCCGTTTTCAGCGAACGCTGAAAATATCAAAGAAACAGAAAACCAAATTTGTTCCTAGGGAAATAATTTGGTTGTCTGTTTCTGTTACTTCAGTATTTTCAGCGCTGTGGTGGAAAGTTACGGGTCGGGTTCAGGTAAGTGTGCGATTGTGTGGACATGATGGTTAGGGCAGGTTAGGTGAGTTAAGGTTAGGGTGCGGGTCAGGTAAGTGTGCGATTGTGTGGATGTTAGGGTTAGGACGTAGATGAGGTGACTGTGCGATAGTGACAGACCTTAGGGTTAGGGTTTGGGTTAAGGTAAGTGGATAGTTAGTGGTGTATGTATAGTTTAGTGTAGGGTTAGGTGTAAGAGTTTAGGTGTATGTGTGTGGATTGCTGTTTGTTTGATGTGCTTGTGTTGTGAGTATGCATTTTGGAACAGCAAATTTTTTTCCCTAGGAAACAATTTGCGATTCTGAATGTTCAATGTTTTCAATTTTCGATTCATAGGGTTCGATATTAGAACACTCGAAATTTTGAATGTTCAGTGTTCTAATATAGACCCGGATAACATGGTTGACACACCATGATGATTTGCCAGACAGGGCCTGCACCTGTCACCGCTGGGAATCTGGATACAGCCTAGGGCTCATGCTTCCCCTATAGTGCTTTCATCATGCACGGTTCAGGTGAGGGTCCACTGCAGTTACAGGGACAGCCAAGCAATACACTGTGGGTCTCGCTATACAATGATACATGTCAGAAACACTATACGGACACACATATGTCAATCCCTAACATGGAGAACATATCTGTGCAGTGGCAGAGACGTGTTTTAATGCTCCGGAGAGCACACTTGCATGATCATGTTATAACACATACCTCACCTTTTGCCCATTATCCTTTATTGGAACACACGGGCCGTAGGTGTGTCTATATTCCTGAAGGATATGTACAACCCCACATTAATTGCACTTGCATAACATCAGATGCATTATGCTGAGCAACTACCTTTGTGCCACAGTGGAATTCAACATGCACCTTGAGACAGATCATCCACCAGGCCGCAGACTTCCCAACTGCCATAATGTGGTGTAATGGGGAAGAATAGGTCTGAGACAGAACCATACTATTGGCTACTCTCAACTATTCTAATATGAACTGTGAAGACTCCTCATGTACCAACATCTGTGCTCAATGCATATTGTATTCCATCGACCCCACTGACCTGGATCACAGTAGTCACACAAACAGGGCTAACAGTATGCTACACATAGTTAGTCTCCAATGCCAATGTTATGTTCCCTAAGAGCAGAGTGGTGAGTGCCATGGCACCCATGCAGATGGACAATGCATGTGCAAATGCTGAATACTACACAAATGAACCTTTAGCAGTCACATATGTGCAGTGATTGTGCCATTGAAACAGAACCAGGAGTCAACCCAACACAAACAAATAGGCAAACTGGTGGTACCATGCTTTAAACTGTACCACAGAAGGTAGTAACTGTTGCAAGAGTGAACACACATGAGTGTAGGTAATCCCTGGTCAGCCTCAGTAAGATGCAGATACACCATATGAAACCACACAAAGCTACAGTGAAACCAATCAGCCACATATTATGAGGCCAAGCACAGAGCATTCTATAGCTGTGTTGTTAATCGTAATGGCAACAACAAGACCTGCCTTTCTGCACAGCACTATGGCATGGGAAGTACTGCACCTACAGAAATAGCACCCACTCATCCTGATAGGGTCTCAGAGAACCTAAACCCACTCCCACCTCCCCCCAACCCCAACAGGTACACTTAGTAATATATCCATGTAGACTACAGGGCCCCTGTACTAATGACTATGCAGGTACAAACTGCACTCTCTAATGCCATACATACAGCTTTCATGGGACCTGTCACCATCCCAGAGTGTATCCTACACAAATAAAAGAACATACAGCTATCCACATACACATCATGTTCAATCATAGCTCCATGTCAGGCTGTATACACACCGAATGGTGCACAGCAACAGTTATCACACCCCACAAAGGTGGAGACACCATTGATAATGGGACATAGTGCACAACTACCCTGCTGAGTCTGGTCTGTATGGCCATGAACTGTGGTCAGTGTAATTGATGTACTCAGTACAGATGTAGATGACAGTAGGGTTGATTCATACTACATATCATGACCTTGCCAGGTCGTAGGACACCATCACCCATACTGTGCTCCAGCTACACTCAGTAAACTAGGTGTATATACCTATGTCACAGGAGTGGTTGGCAACTGGACTGCTGGCAGAACCCACACTACAGAAGGTGTCTGACAAATACACGCACATCAAACCGGTACCAGCCACAGTAATACAGGGATCAATCCTGGTACGTCCCCTCTTTGGTATCAATACCACATAGACTAACACAGAAGGCATCTGCCTATTGATGTCTGCAAATTACTATGAACTAGGAGCAATAGTCGACTCATTGTGTGCTGCGTTCAACATACAGAAGGGCCTTAGTGCGTCAGCTGTGTGATGTATGGCCACATTCTGACAGCTAAGTATTGCATTGTCATCCCCTATGTTATGAACCCTGTACCCATTAACTACCACCTAGGCAGCGGTCAACATAATGGCAACTGTGTGTATGAGATGCAGCTGGACAGTACTTCCCTTTGATAGTTACGTCAGCACAAAAGACAAGTAGTCATATGTGGCACCCCTAATCATGACATGGTGCCAACCAGGAATATAGAGATAACTGCTCAGCCATACTCAACCCCCATGTGGCCATTAATAGATCACATATTTCCTTTAAGGATTATTGCCCATGTGTAAATGGCCTACACTGCCCTTCACAATCCCTAGCTGCACTATGTATCATGCAGCCTACCCTGAATAAAGCCATGTCCAACCCAGAGGTGTTGGACATGCTACACTTAACACATCCTGATCCCAAATAAACACATATGTCATGGACATCCGCCTTTCTAGTACAAGGATCACAACATGCCTGACAGATCCCTGTCCCATACACTTAACATACTCTTGCATACTATGCATCTCTGTCCAGCAAAGCTGCACATCACCCCTCTCTGTGACATGGTGTGATGACTGCATGCCAAATATATCAGTAACCATGTGTATCAGTTCTGTGGCACTGCTTGAACTGGCCACTGAATATTACCTGTCTGTTGCCTACAGCTAGGTAACCTGTCTGCCTAGGCTCATAAAAGCTTAGGCTCATAAATCGCCCAGGGCATATAGCCGACCACATCACTATGACCATACATGCCATAGTTGATATCCAACCCTGCAAATACCATCAGGCTAGCTATTGTCCCACGTGTTACACATGTGCAACACAGGCAATACATGGCAGGATGCTACACAGCTGTACAGTGCCATGTAGATGCATATGGCAAAACACATACATGCTTGCAAGTCTGCAGGCTCACAGGTCATCTCCCTAATGGCTATGTATGACTATACATGTGGCATATACACAGAATTAAGGTTGATTGCATTAATGTGAACACATCCAGGCATGTGCTGATAGGTAAAGACAGCAGTACAGGCAAACAGACATGCCTACATCAAGACAACATCTACAAGAAGTATAAGCAATGTCATCACATGACACACACATATATGGTGATAACATCACATCACCAGTAAGTGTCAAATGTGTGTGCCTTATACATGTCAGTGGTGTTAGTGTCATGTAGATCTACAAAGACATATTTGTAAACTTGATAAATGTGATACACATGTATCTTCAGCTGTACTGCTGTACTTCTCTGTGAGCTACTGTGACCTGTCTCCGTTATTATGTCTTCCAGGTATGTCCCATAACTGACTGCCACCATACAGCCACTTGGAGGATGAGGTCCTCATCCCATATCTCCTCGACAACTACACAACGCTCTTCAGCCATGTGCACAGGATGCACAGCAGCAGAATGCCCTGTGGGGGAACTCTGCAGGAGGGTAAATGATTTTGGCGGTCACAATTGCGCCTATCAGCAGGTGCGCTGACACTGCACTGACCAGATAAGATGGGCAAAACAGCATGCAAAAGCAATCGCCAGGGAACAAGGTGCAACATGTGGGGGCCACTCACCCAGCCCCCACTCACATGTACCAAGGAGCTACTGGCCAACCTGGGGACACCTGCAAACCTCCATCCACAAGCATTAGCTGGTATTGTGGAGGTGGGTGTCTCTCAACCACCGAACCTGGAGTTGCCTGGTAAGTCACTACTGCACATAAAACACAACCATATATCACATAGTTACATGTGTTACTGTACAATATGTAATGTAACATCATATGCAAGGCATGTATGCACACACGCCACATACTATAGTCTGCTACTCTATGTATGCACAGATGTACATACTCCATAGTATAGTGTATTGTACTGGCTTATGTGCTAACATAGACATTGCACCCTGTAGCTACCACACAGGTGTGGATAATGATTTTACTGCTGTGACACCCCTGTTTAGGTACCTCTGGTGTTTTGCAGCGACAGCAGCATGTGTCAGGTGAGATTGTTATTATTTACCAGGCTTGATAATGCACAGAACATATTAATTGCATGCTATCTGCCATAACACACGCACACATAATGTATGGTGGTCCTGGTAATGGACACTGGTCAGACCTGCAATCCATCACACTGTTTACCTATGTGAAACAATTGTAGACTATATGAAACACCTACACTAAACCTTCCAAACCATCATTGCCAGATGTGTGGACAACAGTGAATACAATGGTGGAGGTGTGTTCCACTGTATGTGGCAGAAACTACATATGAGCATTACACATGTTGGGAATACGAAGAGAGCATATGTGTGCACACACACTAAATATGCTGGAGCTGGAGTATGCCCGGCCCACAGGATACACGCTTGTGAAGTATACCCTTGCTATGAATGTTACACAATGTCATGTGCTATCAGACACATCCATGACATGTAGTGGGATGCCTGCAACACTGCTCAACTATCCTGTAAAACATGTCTCACATCCCATACATACCACCCTTTGTCTGCATAACCATGTCCTCAGTGGAGCATATGACATCTATGGGTGTATGTCATATGGGATAACACTGACATGTGAAATAAGATGGCCATCACAACCATTGGACTGCACATGTGTACACATGGCCATGGAGGATGGCCAGAGACATGAAGCAGAGCAAACAGTAGAAGTGATGTACATGTGTGTACATGCTGTTGTACATTGGCTCGACACAATACAACTATGGCCTTTGTGTTGATATTGCAGATGTGAAACACTACACATCATACTGGCCTGTGCACAGCTTGTGCAGGCATAACATGAAACCACCACATAACATGTCTTGAACATCTGGAGTGTGTCACGACATGGAAGCATTCACCTATACAGTATCCAAATACATACATGTGTTGCACAACATACACATACATCCACATCAAGCCACAGATACAGTAGATTCACCTTGCTGGTGTCAGACATCACTGTCATGCCTGCTCCTCATGTGTGTGAGGCACACAGATGGTATGTGGGACATAGAGAACTTGTACATTAGCCATGTGTGGGCATAGTTGGCAGGTATCAGTAATATGGTTGCAGATGTGCAGAGGTGTCATCTGTATACCATTCTGTGACCTGTGTCACACATTCCACATTAGGGTTTATTGTGTATACACCTCAGTGATGTGGGTCACATTCCACATTAGATATGTATTGTATGTGAACATAGTCATGGCTATGAACCATGTCAGTAGCTCACACTGTATAGCAATTGTAAAGCCACATGATTCCCTGCAATGGCTATGCACATCAGCTCAATGTGCAGTATGGCCCTGCATATTTGTAGGGTGGATGGACAACATTGCATTGGCTGAAGGCCTATGTTAGTATAACATGTCCCTGCATTGGGACACCATTACCGTAGTGCAGATTGGAAAGGACACCATTGTGTTACACATGTATGCATGTCATTCAACACATCAGCAGAAGACATGTCATACTACATGTGATTGGCAAGATCATACGCCACACAGCAGGCTGGTGTACTGTAAAACTGTGCTGGTCTGTGGCACCATTGCAAAGTAGGGACAGCCAAGTTAAACATGTGTGTCCAGCCACATGCACAATGTCTACACTCAGCTCAGCGGTAGACGGAATAATGTTGAACAGACATGCACTACTTTGAGGGATATATGCAAGCTAGGGCTCAGGAAAACATAGTATGCAGTCGACATACCCTACTGCTCATGTCCTGACACATAGGGGTGGTGGCCAACACAAGGCATCAGTGGCAGATGTACAAAGGTCAGAGATGGTCTGTTAAAATGTGGTGTATGTTGCACACACCATGGCAGTGCTGTGCAATGGTGCAAAGTGCATGCATTGTGTTGCAGGTATGGGGCATAGGCTACTAACACAAAGGGTGCAATACAGGTATGTATGCTAACCACCATTATAATTATGTAAGGTGCATGCAGTCTGCTATACCACATGCATGCTGTTGTGTGCAACTCAGGGATGTATGATGACAACCACTATAATTGCCTAAGCTGAAACTATAATTGTCTAAGCTGAATGCCATCTGCCATATCACCTGCATGTAGTGTGTGTGTCTGTGTGTGTCTCTGTCTGTGTGTGTCCCTATCTGTGTGTGTATCTCTGTCTGTGTGTGTCTCTGTCTGTGTGTCAGTGTGTGTGTCTCTGTCTGTGTCTCTGTGTGTGTGTGTGTCTCTGTGTGTGTCTGTGTGTGTGTCTCTGTCTGTGTGTGTGTGTGTGTGTGTGTGTGTGTGTGTGTGTGTGTGTGTGTGTGTGTGTGTGTGTGTGTGTGCATGTGTGCGTGTCTGTGTGTATCTGGTATAACTTGTAATGTACAATTCTTGTCTTCCCCTCACAGGTGTTGATGTAGGTGTGTTGTCCTCATGTGGTCCACCTGATGTTAGTGTCACCACAGACTCTAGCAGTGATGATGATAGTATGACTGAGGCATAGGCAGGGTTGTCAGGGGTTGAATCTGTGCCATCGGTTGCCATTCCACCTGTCTCCCCCTCATCCTCGCACACAGATCCCCTGCCTGCACATCCCCCATCACCACTGGCCATAGAGGAAGGACAGTTGGTGGGTGGTAGTATGGAACAGGGAAGTGTGGTGACTATGGAAGGTGTGCCTGTACACCATGCTCCCAGTCAACAGACTGGTGATGTCCCACACAGGAATGTGCCCAGCGCTGCTTGTAGGAGGACCACTGGCCAACATGACCCTGCGGGACCAAGCACATCAGCTGGAGTCAACAGACGCATGTTTTGGGCTGTAATGGAGGCACAGGCATGTGCTGAATGGCACAACAGAGACAGTCTGTGGCTTCAGAGGGCTGCTGTCCGTTCATTAAATGACAACATCCAGGCACTTGCAAATGCTCACCATCATCTTACAGATGTTTTGGATAGACGATTGGGTGACATGGTGGGAGTTCTTGACCATGGCATGTCAATCCATGAGCGTGGAATGTCTGTGCTGAAACATCTGGTGGGAGTGAGGCGTCAGGCACATGGACGTAGGCTGGCTACATCACCTGTTGAAGGTCTACGTGAACATGCTACTGCACATGCCCCCTCCCATACTGGCAGTAGCAGCAGCAGTGCTGCTGGTGCTGTGCAGTCCACACCAGGATGCAGCAGGCCACATGCACATGGTCCTGGATGGTCCCAACAGGGACATGATTCCAGTGGACATGTGTCATCAGACGGTTCCCAATCTGGACCTCTGCCTGGTAGTGCCCATGCAAACCCTGGCAGACGCAGGTGACATGGCAGTTGCCAGACACCGTGAACTGTGACACCTGCCTTGTACATTCTGCAGTTGTCAATATTACCCCTGTGTAGGTCAGCCTCATGCCAGACCTGTGTGCATACATACACACACACTGGAAACAAATGTAGGGCACCTCAACACACACATGCATAACATCCACACATGCCCAATGATATCACGGGCCCTAACACACATGTATGATGTCATCCAATGGCACAGCCTAGGCCTCTGGCAAACATTATCACCCTGTGCATATGAAGATGCATGTGCTGCATCCCTGTCATCCACACCATCAGTGCAGGGACATGTCCATTTGGTCTGATGCACAGGGTGAACATACTAGGTAGACGATTGTAGATTAATATTGTTGAGTAGTGTTGACAGACAGCAGACATAACATGTATTGCAGTTTTAGAATGCATTTTGTACATTTGACAGCATGTATCATGTGTAACAACACTAACAGCATGTTGATCCTGATATTCTGCCTTCCTCTTTCAGGTGTAGTTGCATGTGCCGGGGTATGTTGGTGCATGCGAGAGTCCCATATGTACATGTTGACTACCCACAGGTCAGTATGACAATACCTGCATGCACTTTGTATCTTCCACATCAGTTATATTCTCCCATGTTTCAATTATGTTTACTGTTCTAACGATCCAAGAGCATGATAGCTGTGTAGTCAGCTACTGTGTTCAGAGCCATCGCATCCATAGTGGGTGACATCACAAGTATAGTTACCTGGAGTGCGGAGTGGGTAAAAGTGTGGTAGGCTGGATGACAAGGGTAAAGGCCAGTGAAAATAGTGGCATCTCATTGGGAAGCAGTAATACTCACTGCCATGACAGCATGCAAACACAGACACACCCACACACTCAGGGATTCCAGCCACAGTAACACACACTCTGACACACAAACACACAGTTGCCAGTGTTCGGATGTCAACCACTGCCTATGTGCATATCATCATTATAGTACTACACAATTACAAGATGTGTCACAGAGATTACACATGTACAGGTAGTTGGAATGGCCTAAGATCGAGGACATCAACAGTGATTCTACAGTGCAGTGAGTGTATGTGGGGAGGGGGGGGTCCATCAGTAGGCTATGTAACAACAGGTCACACCCCAGGGCGTTCATGTTAACAGGCGGTTAGTATGCCCGCCTATGATTGATGTTATCAACAGGGGTGCTACACTGCTTTGAGTGGATGGGGGAGGGGGCATTAACATTCCACTATGGTAACATACAGCCTCACTCCAGGAACCGAACAGCCACACACACACACACACACACACACACACACACACACACACACACACACACACACACACACACACACACACACACACACACACACACACACACACACACACACACACACCAGCATTCACAAAGATATACACCTATGTCACAAGCATACAGACACTTTACATGTGTGTGGTTTAACCACCTGCCTATGGCTTTCTTTCTACATTTCACTCTGTACTGGTGTCACCAACAGTGTTCAGGAGAGTGATAACATGTGGGATGTATTCCCAACCATACGTGACATATATGGACACACACCCACACGTGCCAGTACTGTGAATCAAATACATGGCTATCTCATGATAGGTACTACAGCAGTACAGCACTATCACATCTCTTACAATGCTTACTGACTCTTTCCTATGACAACTGTGCTGATAAATGCACAATATATGCATGGGGGAGGTATTACTGTTACAGGTGTCATGGGGTTTGCCTTCGGAGTCACCCTTACAGCATTCAACATTGTCTGTCTTCCACTTCAATTAACAAAACCTGACCTTAGCAGGTACACAGGTTATTGTAGGACTGGTTGTAACACACCAGTGAGCTGTCTCAGTAATCATTCATCTGCAAAGAAGCCCCACCACTTAGTAGTCATGTCCAAACATCCATCCATACCTCATGTATGGCTTACTGTACTTAGAGCATATCACCATATACAGTTTGCAATGTTGAGGCTGTATTGCAACACCATGATGTACTAAGACAACAGTCACCTTCAGACATCAGACACTGCAAACATGTGGAATCTACACAAACAGCAATATATGTACACATGTGGTCTACATCAGTACGTGCACTAGCAGGTCAAAAGGATACATTCCACACCTTCTCCACGCCATGTCTGAAACATAGCCGAGCATCTGTGGCTTGGAAACATCTCACCCCAGCATGTACTGGCTATTGTGGTACTAAGGCTAATGTCCAGACAGCACACAGCATGCATGGCTTGCAATTGTTGAAATGGGGTATATGTAGGAGTTGTGGCCACACATGGCTGTACATGTCATGAACATATCACCTGTGACTACTCAGGAACATACATTGCAGAGCTGGATTTCCCTGAGTCTGTCAATATAGGCCTTGTGTAGGTCCTATGGTCCTGTTATTTGGGTGTGCTTGTAGGCATTGCATTAGGTGGACATGTCTAAAGACATACATGCCACATGGGGTGTTGTATGATATGATAGGTGTCATGGTGACCAGTAGAGAGGGGATATTACATCTATCAACATAGATATCGAACCTTATGTACTGGTAGCATGCTATCTGCCATGTTCATGTGTGTAATGACTGTAGCAACCTGTATGTAGAAAGGTAAACAAAAGCTATGGTAATGTAATATATGTTATATGAGTGTGGAATGTACATATCCAGGGCAGGTACAGTTAGGTCATATCCAACCATGAGGGTGGTTGTTACTGGTGTACAGCAACAGTCGACCGTGTTAATGCTGACAACATCCGAGGGACCCTAGTATGTGTACAACTGAGCAGGTTACAAACAGTGGTATTATTGCATTGCATAACACATTATGCAGCTGTGTCTGTACATGGGTACATTGCACAGCTGATGTAGGCCTAGGTACAGTCCACCAATCGAGGGTTATCTGGTGGTCTACAATACTATGTCATACCACATATGGATGTGTGTTGGTAGCCTGGGAACAAGGTGGTGGATGTATATGTGGATACAACCTAGAATGCAGCATTTGCCACTGTCACCTGTACCTGATTCATCTGTGATGCGTTATGTCAGAGTAGTGGTCTTTACATGTGAGTAGTCTTTATGAATATGTGTACACCACCACCTGGTATGGTCCATACCACTGTTATGGCCCACATGTCTGGATCTGAGTTATATGGTGGTAGTGCAATTGTGCACTACAGAGCCTTCAGCCAGGTGTTCCTCACTGCACAGATGTCGGTATTCCCCATTGTAGGTTCTACATTAAGCTAATGGATTACTAAAGCCACACATCTAGCATGGGTTAGCATAGTCATCCATTGCAATTGTCATATAGGTGTCAGGGTGTTACTTCTGTGTGTAGGACATTTGCCTTGGAATGTGGCTATATGGGTAAATGTGACCTAGGTATTATCCACACACACATGTAACATGGATGCATTTGCTCTGTGTTGAAGGCTCGTCGTTTGGTCATGACAGCCCAGAATGACAGACACTGGACGACCTCATAATAACAGCAGGACATTGGCTCATTGTTTTGGTCTAGCAGTTGCCACCTGCACCATGACATCACTGCACATAGCATTAATATGCTTGGTAGCAAATGCCCCATGTAAGGTGACGGACAGCGACAGAACTTGTGTATATGACCAATGTGAGATATACTTAGGGTAGCAGTCCTGCTAATAATGACAACTACTACCACAGCCGGGAGAGGTCATCTTGTCACCTGCACCTCAGTACCATTACACAAGGTGGCTCACACATTACGCTTGCACATGCCACTGTTCCACGTATAATGCCACTGTCCAAAACCTGCTATCAATGTATGCCTTTCAGGGTAGCAAGGTGTGTGACACATGCTGTAGGTAGCATCCGCCTGTGCGACCCAGGTAACCTATAGTGCACTAGCCTGTGTTGCATATTTATTGCATTTTCATGCTGTTTGTTGCAAAAAAGAAAAAAAACAAAAAAATTATCCTTGTTTCCCGTCTTTCCTGACCTAGAGTAGTCCAAATACAGGCTTTGCTGTATTCTGGACTTTTGGAAAGTTCCTGTGTTGCCCATTTCCTTTCTTGGATAAAGGGAGGCTTCTTTGTTCACCAGTGGCAGTGGGGAGCTTAGAGCAGCCTATTTATCCCTGGAGGAGTGTTCCCAGCACAAGAAAATGGTAGTCTATTGGCTGTTTTGGGCCAATTTCTAGCTCTTTCAAGTTTCCCTGTATAAAACCCGCTTTGGCGTGGTTTTTGCGCTTGTTACTACTCAGCCAAGCTCCTCGTGGTCCTGCAGAGTGGTGTTAGCAGCAGAGAGGCTAAAAGAGCGACTGCTAACCTGATAAAAGTGTTTTTTTTTTCTGCTACTACCTGGGCGACTGTCCGCTCTAGCTAAACTGCAAGTATTTCTGCTTCTTGAACTGTTTTGAACTATTTAAAGTTGTTTTTGCACCTGCACTTTTAAAGTTTGTCCTGTTTGTTGCATTTACCTGTTGAGGCTACACACTCAAGTGTGCTAGCCAGTGTTATATATTTATTGAATTTTCCTGCTGTTTGTTGCAAAAAAAGAAAAAAAACAAAAAAATTATCCTTGTTTCCCATCTTTCCTGGCCTAGAGTAGTCCAAATACAGACTTTGCTATATTCTGGACTTTTGGAAAGTTCCTGTGTTGCCCATTTCTTTTCTTGGATAAAGGGAGGCTTCTTTGTTCACCAGTGGCAGTGGGGAGCTTAGAACAGCCTATCTATCCCTGGAGGAGTGTTTCCAGCACAAGAATCTGATAGTCTATTGGCCGTTGTGGGTCAATTTCTAGCTCTTTCAAGTCCCCCTGTATAAAACCCGCTTTGGCGCGGTTTTTGTGCTTGTTACTACTCAGCCAAGCTCCTCGTGGTCCTGCAGAGTGGTGCTAGCAGCAGAGAGGCTAAAAGAGTGACTGCTAACTAACCTGATAAAAGTGTTTTTTTTCCTGCTACTACCTGGGCGACTGTCCGATCTAGCTAAATTGCAAGTATTTCTGCTTCTTCAACTGTTTTAAACTGTTTAAAGTTGTTTTTGCACCTGCACTTTTAAAGTTTGTCCCGTTTGTTGCATTTACCTGTTGAGGCTACACACTCAAGTGTGCTAGACTGTGTTACATATTTATTGCATTTTCCTGCTGTTTGTTGCAAAAAAGAAAAAAAACAAAAAAAAATTCTCCTTGTTTCCCGTCTTTCCTGACCTAGAGTAGTCCAAATGCAGGCTTTGCTGTATTCTGGACTTTTGGAAAGTTCCTGTGTTACCCATTTCCTTTCTTGGATAAAGGGAGGCTTCTTTGTTCACCAGTGGCAGTGGGGAGCTTAGAGCAGCCTATCTATCCCTGGAGGAGTGTTCCCAGCACAAGAATCTGGTAGTCTATTGGCCGTTTTGGGCCAATTTCTAGCTCTTTCAAGTCCCCCTGTATAAAACCCGCTTTGGCGTGGCTTTGTGTGATTTTGCGCATAGCGCAGCATCTGGCAGCTCCGCTTAATTGGGTTTAAACCATTCTCGGCTCCACAAAGTCTGCTCTTCATTTTTTCCCTTAGAACTGATCTAGTTCTCATAATAAACACCCTATTCCTACTCTAAAGCCTGGCACTTGCTCACTAAAGCAATTATATAAGTCAACACTAAAAAATTAAAAGCACTACACCCTCACAAACTCCCCTTGAGTACCTTGTTCCCCAGTGGCCCTTTTTTTCAATTATAAAGGAATTCCCAATACTATTCTAGCATGTCCAAAGGTCAGTTGTCAATCTCCTCTCCGGTCCAGCTGGTGAATCTGGGAATCTTGAGGCAATGTTACAACCGCCTCATGTACACAGACAACCCTCTCCTCCAACAAATTCCAACACATGTGAGAGATGCAACCATATAGCCAAACTGGAGGCTAAGCTCTCTTAACTCAGTACTGGCGTAACCAGTCAGGAGGAGAAGGAAACCACACTCACTACAATTCCAGTCTCACATAGACCTACCACGACAGCAAACCAAACACATAAACACACAAAAACATACTCGGAGACTCTAAATAAAAATCTGCCTAAGCAGCAGAGACCTCCAAAGCAGACACCCAAGCAACCGCTACCCCAAAACAAAACACATGCAACACATAGCTCACAAAGTCAGTGTGCCAAACAGTCACAGCCCTTAAGGCTAAACAACACACCTGATACACTTGTAATAGGTGACTCTATCGTCAGGCACACTGACGTCCTGCTCACCAGGCTGAACAAGGAGAAGGTCATGGTGAGCTGCCTGTCGGGTGCTAGGATCCGCCACATAACACAAGCACTCAGGTCACTCCAAGGCAAGTACAAATATGACTCAGTCATTGTCTATGCTGGTGTGAATGACCTGAGACGTACCTCCCTGGACTACATGAAAAGAGACATAGAGGAGCTCTCTGAGCATGTAACCCAGGCCGGTATGACCCTGACCTTGAGTAGCATCTTACCCTCACTAAGAATGATGCCACAATATGAAGACAAGATGATCAATTTCAACAATTGGCTTAAGAATTGATGTCATTCAAAGGGGATCCAATGCCTGTCAGCCGGGATGACATGCTCGACAAGCCACGATGCTTCGCTAGGGATGGCCTGCACCTGTCACCCCTGGGCTTTTGGATATTGGCAAAGCCTTTTTCCACCCCCATAGTGCCTTTTTTAGGCAAGGCTCAAAAGACAAACCCACCTCCATAGGTATCACAAGGGATAAGAAACTAAGAGTAATGCTACTCAAAGCCAGAAGTCTAAACCTCAAGATGCACGCACTCGAAACTCTCCTTAACATGGAGAACATCGATATCTGTGCAGTAACAGAAACCTGGTTCAAGGCTCCCGAGAGCACCCCAGCACTACCAGGTTATACTTCATACCATGCTTTTTGGCCCCAAAACTTGGACCGAACCACAAAAGGAGGAGGAGTATCAATATTCGTCAAAGATACCCACACCTCCAGGTTGGTGGCACAGCACAAAGCATCAGAGACTATCCATGTGCAACTAACAGTGGGTAAAACTGCCTTCCAGTTTATAGCCTGCTACAGACCACCCTCCCAAACCCAGGAACCCCACTCGGCCTTCCTGAGAACACTGGAAAATATGAAGGTCTCTCCAAACACCATTATATTGGGCGACTTCAACTACCAAAACATAGACTGGGAGCATTACTCTAGCACCAACACCCTAGCCCAAAGGTTCCTAGAATTTATAAACTCAAATGCTATGGAACAACTTCTTACCACTCCCCCAAGAGGAGAAAACATACTGGACCTGATCATCACCAACATGGGGGCTCTATGCTCCAGACCAGAAGTGTATCCCTCACTGGTAAGATCAGACCATAAACTAATCTCACTGGATATTCACATCCCGAACCCACCCCCTGCCCAGAAAACCACAGTGAAAAACTTCTCTAAAGCAAATTTCACACTCCTCAAAACCGAGGTGGAATCCTTCAAAGCCCCCGGGCCTGTGGAAAATATGGTCCAGACCGCAGAATCCTTTATAAACGCATTCTATGAACACCTTCAGGAATGCATGGATCATGCAATCCCAAATAAAACCAAGACCCAATCCTCCAAAGGCAGGCATCCTGCCTGGTGGAACCCAACCATAAACAAACTATACAATAGAAGGAGGAAGCTACTACATGATAGAGCAAAATCCCAAAAAGGGAAGGCATCTCTGATCAGTATTAGCAAAAAACTACGGGCACTCATAAAATCGTCTAAGGCCAGCTTCGAGAGAAAAATTGCACAAGACACTAAGGATAATCACAAGGCTTTCTTTAGTTATGTTACGAACCTGGGTGGGAATTCTCAGATATGCTCAGAATTAGTCCAAAATTACAAAAAATACACCGAACCCACAGACATTGCCAACATCCTAGCTGACAGGTTCAGCGCAAACTTCTACCCCCCTCCCCACCAAAAGGGCAAATATCTATTCCAGCAGAGTTCTGCCCCCCAACATCTAAGATGCTTAAGTAAGAGCCGCCCTCTCCAAAGCAAAAAACACAGCATCAATGGGACCAGACGGTGTCCCGGGCTGCACCCTACATGAACTCTAAGAAGAGCTAAACCCAAACATAAAACTACTGTTCAGTCTCATCCTTACTACAGGATATGTACCCAAAGAGTGGCGTACAGCAACAGTGGTCCCTCTCCACAAAGGTGGTGCCTCAACGGATCCTGGAAACTATCGCCCCATAAGCCTGACTAGCTTGGTCTGCAAAGCTATGGAAAGGATAATTATGGACCTCATAAATAAAGATATTGGGGACCTACAGACACTGGATCCTACCCAGTTCGGCTTTGTTAAGGGCAGATCCTGCCTCTTAAACCTGGTTGATTTCTTTGAAACAGTCACCAAGGCCATTGACGAGGGGAAGGTGGTCCACACAGCCTACGTGGACCTCGCAAAAGCCTTCGATACAATACTCCACTCGGGCATTATAGATAAGCTCACCAGCTTAAATATAAACCCCTATGTCACTAGATGGGTTGCAAACTGGCTCAAGGACAGAACTCACATGATTAGAATTGCTGGGGCCATGTCAGACTCCAAACCAGTTACAAGTGGCGTCCCACAAGGCTCAGTCCTGGGACCTCTCTTGTTCGGTATATATTTCTCGGAGGTTCAGGCCAATACAGAAGGACTATGGCTGACCAAGTTCGCAGATGACTGCAAACTAGGCAACATAATCGACTCTCCAGCCGACACAAGCATCCTACAAAAGGGCCTCATAGAAACAGACAAACTGGTGCCAGAGCCATGGCCTCAAGCTAAACACTAAAAAGTGTATAGTCATCCCCTTTGGCAAAAACAAAGTGCCCACAAATTACCACATAGGTGGTAATCCATTAAGTACGGAAGAAGTAATTAGGGACCTGGGGACCCAAGTTGAAAGCAATCTCTCATTTGTAAACCACGTGGCCAAAGTGGTTAGAAAAACATTTTATATAGCCCACCTAATCATGAAGGGATTCACATCTAGATCAGGGGAGGTCATCGTGCCTCTTTACTCATTCCCTCATCAGGCCCATAATTGAATACAATGCCCCTTTTGGGATGTACCTTACCAGACACCTCCAGCAACTGGAAAGACCCCAAAAGTACCTCACCAAGAGGATCAAAGGGCTCAAACAGATGCCATATGCTGCCTGGTTAAAGAAACTCCAGCTCTACTCAGTGGCATACCACCTGCTCAGAGACGATCTGTGCCTGACGTATAAAGCCATGTCCAACCCGGAATTAATGGACATGCTGCACCTCAGAAAATCCAAATCCCATCGAGCTACGCGCTCCAGAGACTTGAACCTCAGCACTGAAATAAATAGGACATGCTGGAGGGACAGATTCATAACCCAGAGGCTCCCTTCACTCTGGAATAAAATCCCAGTCCAGGTTAGACAGAGTCCCTCATTGACTCTCTTCAAGAGGAATCTTAATGAGTAGATGGGAGATTGTAGGTTTACCCCGGGTATCACTTCTGTGTCACTGTTAGACAGAGGCACAGTATACTAACCTCGAAAAAGGGCATAGCAAAATTCATTTAAAATGGGTGGTGAAAGCCAAATACACTCTGGCTAGGCTTATAAATGCCCTAGGGCAGATAGCCTAGTATGAACCTATGAACCTATTGTCTGTCACGTCCACACATGCATGAATGTGTATACGTAACATATATATGTCAGTACTTCATGTACATGTATGCATGTGTATCATACAGTACAGACACAGATATATCATTTACAGGCCACATACAGGTATCAGGTAGTAAACCAGTATGATGTGCATATATACTGACAGGTAAGATGTACCTAGCTGTAAACCTGTGTGTTTACAATAGGAGTCCATTACAACATGTTCTGTACATGTAAGTGTTTGAGCATGCACACTGTAGCCTTCAGTGGTTAGAATTGGAGTGCATCCCAAACAGCCCTGTGCTACTAAGTGTATGAGTGTACCCACTGCCACCTTGTGTAATTTGAGTCAGTGCATCCAACAAGCCCTTTGTTACTAATTTTATGAGCATGCCCAGTATAACCTTGTGTAGTTGTAGTCATAGTGCATCCCAAACGGCCCTGTGCTACTAAGTGTATGGGCATGCCCACTGCAACCCTGTATAGTGATAGTAGTTGTCCATTCCGCAGATGGCCATACTCCGGTTCCAGTTCCTGTTGTGCTATAACTATACCTCTCAGGCCTACCTGCGGATGATGTGTCTTGTTTGTGCATACAGGTTGTAATAGACACATTCTTTAAACACACAGGTCTACAGCTATGTACTTTGGGACTCTCAGTCTCCCTGTTGTTGTCCCCCATTGTAGAAAGGCAGTCTGACTGCCTTGGAATGTGTAATCTCTCTGGCGCATCTCATAACTGCATAGTACTGTAATAGTGAACTGTAGATAGACAGGAGTTCTGATTCCACCACTGGCAACTGTGTGCGTATGTTTGTGTGTGTGTCAGCAAATGGCTGAGGGTGTGTGTGTTTCAGCAAAAGCCTGAGTGTGTTGTGTCAGCAAGTGGTTGTGTGTGTATTTGTGTCAGCATCCTGTCATGGCAGCGGGTTTTGCTGCATTCCAAAGCGATACCTCCTTTTGCACTGGCCTTTATCCTTGTCATCCGCTAAACCTCTGTCTTCCCCCCTCCCACTGCAAGTAATCGGTCCTGTGATGTCACCCAACTCAGAAGTGGAATCAGAGTAAGTGTAATTCTATGTGTTCTGTGGCACATACCCCACTGCATACCACTGTACTAGTTACCTTTACATAGGCAAGACATGTATGCACAATACTGGCATGTGTGTGCATGTTTGTGTGTGTGTGACTACCCTGTAGCCAGGCATACACATGTGTAATGCCTTTTAGCACACCATGGTAGCCATCTGTGGTGACAGGTGTCTACAAAGTATTACATAGTTAGGAATGGTAAAGAATACACAGTCAAGCACGACTACAGTTGGGTATGTTATTTTCCTGTGCCACTGTCGAGCAGTGACACAGAAGTGGTCGCCAAGGTGTAGGTCCATACCCATCATTCCCCCACCCTAACTCCACAGTCCCTGGGGTATATTACATTAGCCATCATTCCCCACCCCAAACTCCACATACACAACAACCATCCCTTCTCTGGTGAACTGCTTATGATTTAAATGTTATAACACAGGTGATGCACCGTTTTATGTACACGTCAGTTCCCTTGGAAGTCTTCTGTGTCACAAAGGGCATTCAGACGTATATATATATATATATATATATATATATATATATATATATATATATATATATATATATATATATATATATATGCATATATACAGCTATATATATATATATATATATATATATATATTTATATGTATATATGTATATATATATATATATATATATATATATATATATATATATATATATACATATGGCTATGGCTGTGTCTGTGTATATGCATATATATATATATATATATATATATATATATATATATATATGTGTGTGTGTGTGTGTGTGTGTGTGTGTGTGTGTGTGTGTGTGTGTGTATACACATCCCATACATCCCATAGGTGTATATATATTTATATATATATATATATATATATATATATATATATATATATATATATATATATATATATATATATATATATAGTTATGACAGTTGTACAGATGTAGACTTGTCTTTGTTGTTTCAGAGTACAGTACATTCAAGGGTACTGTACATAGGTACACAAAGGGACTGTCCCATTTGTTTTCAGTACTGTGGAATACCTGTAGTAGGATGTGCATTATAAACTCCATGCAGCATGTGTCAACCCAGCTGGCTTAGTGGTATGTCCAGTGACCTCAGTGTGCATGGTCCAGGGTTCAAGACCTACAAGCCTTGTTGATACTGTCAAATAGGACTGCATAAGATGGTTGTTAGCAGGTGTAAATGTGTTTTCGTGACAGTAAGCAGTGGGTACACACAGGTAACAGACATGTACAACCCGCAGTACACTTGGATGTCCTTCTTTGGCAATCCTGCTGATGTCATCCATCTACAAATACACCTCTGGGACAGGTGTAACCCAGTAACCTCCATGACGTGTGCTGTAACTGCGTAATGCTGTAGTGTGTTAATCTAGTTTGGTAGGTGTTCTAATCCCAGACAGGTCAACTGTGTGTGTGTGTGTGTGTGTGTGTGTGTGTGTGTGTGTGTGTGTGTGTGTGTGTGTGTGTGTCTGTCTGCCTGTGAAAGAGATGATGCTTTTAGAGTATGCACACTCTTTACAACCCACATGACCACCTTTAGCAATCCTGCTAATGTCAGCCACCTAGAAATACACCTCTAGGACTACTGTAGACCAGTATTCTCTGTAGCGCGTGCTGTAACTGTGTATTGTTGTAGTGTGATAAACTAGTTAGGTAGGGGATCCATTTCAAGAGTTGGCCAGCTGTGTGTGTCTCTGTCTGCCTGAGACAAGAACAATGCTTTTTAGAGTATGCACACTCTGTACAATTCACATGACCACCTTTGGCAATCCTGCTGATGTCACCCACCTAGGAATACACCTCTAGTAGTGCTGTAACCCAGTATTCTCCATAGCATGTGCTGTAACTGCATATTGCTGTACTTTGATACATTAGGTAGGTAGGGGTTCGATTCCAGGACATGGCAGGTGTGTGTGTTTGACTGTCAAAGCCTGTGTTGAGGTGGCTGTGAGTGTCTAACCACTGGACATGTTGGGGAGCGGACTTTGTAGCTTTCCTATATGGTGTCCATCTTATGTCACAATGTCCACCTCACAAGGAGTACAGATGTCAGTCAGCCATGGGACTGTGTTGGCAAGCCTTACCCCTACATCTGGCAACAGGCCCGGTGAACAAAGTATGCAACCCTACTAGTACCCAGAATATGTCCTGAACCCACATGTCATACACAAATACACTTGCCTAGAATATCCCGCTATGTTGCTAGTACCCTGCACATTGATGACAGATAGTAGACATGGTGTGATTGCAGTGGGCTGCAGAGGACATGGCACCCTGTACAGCAGTACTATAGGCGCATAATTGCAGACAATGTGCCTTCGCTATGTTCCTCACTGGATGCCAGCAACATATGTGGTGCCATCAAATGTGATCCACAGAGGCCATACTACACATGTGCCCTGTATGGACCAATGTCACTGACACCAGGGAATACCTATACCATGCTATAAATGCAGGTGCAGGGTCAACCTGCTGACTATAAGCAGGTTCTGCCACACCAGGCCAGTATTGGCATATTGGAGGATAACAGTCTGTGTACACAACATATGCCAGCCAAACCAGGTACACCTGTACATGTCACTATACATTATTGTGGGACATGCACATCCCAGGCAATGTCCATGTCAAGGACTATCAAACACAGACATGGCCTGCATTGCAAAGCTATGGCCATACACAATGGTAACCAGGATGTCAGGGCAGTTCATACAACACCCATCTGTGTGGGACATTGCAGACACTACACCCCTGTACCACACTGCCCACCATTTTCAGGTGGCGTGATGCCAAGGATTACCCCTCACCCAGCCTTGTACAGCCATCTTGCACAGCCAACCACTACACACCCATGAAGCAATGCACACATACATGTCAGTACTGGCACTTTGTGTCTGCGAGTGGGGTATGATGCTCCACAAAAAGAATAAATCCACAAACTTGCAAGCTAGTAATGCAAACTTTTTATTCCATAAAGCGCTTTTCGTCTGGCTGGAAAGCTAGACTTCTTCAGATGCAATTAAATATTCAAAACACAGTAGGTAGGTCTATTTTTAATTATTCTGAATTTAAAGTGGATTTGGCGCTGGTTGGTTTGCTAGTAAAATGACTTACTTTTGTCCCCACAGTAAAAACTAACATAGCAGAATTAATTACATATTTTAAACTGTTTACAAGAAAACCTAATTTTAAAGTTTTGTTTGGGGAGGGGCAACACACAGTAACACCATTTTATGTATCTAGTACTTTCTGCCCTCAATTACAACCTACTATAGCTTTGTTTGAAAAAGTGTGTATATTAGATTTTTTAACCAAGTAACTTCAAACAAAAATAACAATAAAAAAAGTTGTACTTTGAAATTCAACATAACTAGAGAAGAAAAGGAAGCTTTATCTGTGCTTCAGCAAGCCCAAGTGAGAACAACGAAACTGGAGAAAGGGGGTGGGTTAGTGATACTAGACTTGGATGAGTATATTAAGAAAATGGAAGAAATTTTAGCAAGTGAAACATACACTGAAGTATCTAAAAATAAGCTAAACATAGCGTATGCTAGAATTCGTTCTATTTTTGATGAGTTGTTTATTGATAGATGTAGGAATTGCTAATTTTCTTGATACACCAGCACCAAGAATACCTACTATCTTTGGAGTTCCAAAGATTCACAAGTCTATCACTAACCCCCCTATGAGACCATTAGTGGATGCTAGAGCCAGCATTACTTATACTTACTCAAAATTTATTGACCATATGCTTAAAAAATATGTAACCCAACAAAGTCAAATTTGTAAGGATTCCTGGACCTTTTTGGTGAACTTGAACAACTTAGAATACAGGGATGATTTTAATTTCCTTACAATTGATGTGAGGGACTTATATTCTTCCATCCCACACAATGAAGGTATAGAATGGGTAGGATTACTGCTACACAGGATGGGGGCCCCCCAAAGCGAAGTAAAACTAATAGAAGAGTTGTTGGACATTGTTTTGTCCAACAACTTTATTACTTTCAACAACAGATACTTTTTACAAAAGATAGGGGTTGCTATGGGCTCCCCCTGTGGTAGCAGTTTTGCCAACCTAGTTATGGCATTCTGGGAACAGGAACACATTTTTGGAGTGACCCACATTATGGAACAGATTAGTTTTTATACTCGCTTCCTGGATGACATATTTATTTTATTCAAAGGAAACGCAAATGAAACCTTGTCCTTGGTTAACCAGTCGAATAACAATACTGACTTTTTAAAATTTACACAGTGCTTTAACAGTGATAGAATATCTTACCTTGATATAGATTTAAGAAAGGACAGGATAAACAAATGTTGGGAAGCAAGTATATTTAGAAAGGAAACTTATTCCAATACATTCCTTCATTATAGTAGTTGCCACCCATCATTTCAAAAACGTTCCGTAGTAAAAGGACAATTAGTAAGGGCAGCCCGAATGGTCTCAGATGAACAGTACTTTTTGGAAGAATGTAACAAACTAGTAGAAATGTTTAAAAAGAGGGGCTATCCAGATGCATTACTGGATGAAACAAGTCAAGAGGTAATAAAAAGAGAAGTTTAGGTATTTATAGACCTATTTTAGTCCCTAAACCCTCTAATATAGGTTTAGATAGTGTTATTGCCCAAGAGGGCACTTTATTGGATGAGCTACCTAGCAAACCTGTGGACCCATGTAGTCTTATTCTCACATTTTATATGGATTTTGTAAACATAATACGAAAGAATTGGGAATTTATAAAAACAGACCTACCTACTGTTAAAGAACTACATGATTTTCCTAAGGTACCCCGGGATTCATGAAGCTCGGCGCAAGGCCGGCGTAAGGCCTGCGCCGGCGGTGCATGGAATATCCGGCGCAGTAGCGCCATATACATATTAATGAGAGTGCACCGGAATCACAGACACGTGCGTAGTGTACGTGAGCGAGCCCAGGTAGGATGCGTCTGGAGGCGTGTCTAAGCCGGCATGAGGTGAGCAACCTAATGTGCTGACAGCCACGGTCCGCCCACAATAGTAATGGCAGCAGCCAGGTCCTGTGCAGAATGAAACACACGTACAGTATGCAACATAGTCCCCGTCCCAAATTAACGGAGAAGCAAATAGAAGCCACGAAGGCATAAGTGTACCCGTCCAAGGAGCAAAGGATACGCATAAGACCGCGTTCGTCCCGCAATGCACTGTCAGTGTTTACACTCAGAGAAGGTGTACAGCCGCATGTCAGCGCGCTGCACCGACATAGGAGCAGCGACTAAGGTCACCACCTGTCCCACTTTGGTTGGGGCAGTCTCTCCATGGACAGTTGTGTCCCGAAAAACGTATTAGAAATGGCTGATGTGCTACGATTGTAGGACACAATGATATCCCGTATTTAATGTAATGGTAGCATGAATTGGTTATTTCTGTAACAGAAATACCTAAATGACACAAGAAACAGAATAAGCAAGGAAATTGCCACAATAAT